>NC_140249.1:6630810-6810810 GCF_949987555.1 Borostomias antarcticus
CTTCCCCTCCATGTTCTGGGCCTTAAACCTTCTCATGGACTGGTCTTTCAGAGCCTGGATGATCCGCCCGGTGCAGTAGGAGATGATGGACACGGGTATTACAAACCCCACGATGATGAGCATTATATCAAAGGCCATGTCCACCGAATGGTTGGGGTAGTCTAAGACACAGGCCGTCACCTGGAGATCGGGAATGTACTTAATGGTCCTGAAGATCAGCGTGGGGGTTCCCAGGAGCAGGCTGAAGAGCCAGACCAGCAGGCAGCCCAGCTTGGCGTAGAAGGGCCGGCGCATCCTCCCGTACGACATGGCATAGACCAGCGCCACGTAGCGGTCAATGCTCACCAGAACCAGGCAGTAGATACTGCAGTGAGTGTTTATCTTGATGCCTAGGTTTACCAGGCGGCAGAGCAGGGGTCCGAAGGGCCAGTTGAAGTCGTTGGCCACGTTTATGGCCCAGAAGGGCAGACAGGAGACGAGGAGTAGGTCCGCAGCCGCCAAGTTGCTCAGGTAGATCTCCGCCACCGTGCACGGCCTGTTATGTAGACAGAACACCAACAGGACAAAGAGGTTCCCCAGAATACCCAGAACGCTGATGGTCATGATGTAGGCAGGCTGCATGGTGTAGAGCCACTCCCAGCCATCAGTGGTGTTGCAGTCAATGTCGGTGTGGTTGCCACCAGGGAAGTCTGTGGTGTTGAAGTCCATTACTGCAAAGCTGTGGAGACACATTTTGTGAATGTTACATTTGTTGGTTTAGATGGAGGGACACACACTTTATAAACATTATCACCTACACACTAGCTAGACATGAGTTCATGTGGTGGCAGATTGGTTTGGCCAGCTAGGCCTCTCTTCTCCAGGTTACTTGGTGATGCTGATAGTGAGCCATTGGCTACCACAATTAATGGCACATGAAAATCTGCCAACAGGACCACGCCAGCCGGCAGAAGTACAGTAACATGCAGCACATGAATTACATCAGCAGCTTACCACACTGGATGGAAGTCACATTAACAGGCTAACATGTTATCATACTACAATGGAATGAGTCTCCGTATGTCTGTATTTCCATTTGGCACTGTATGAAGTTGAAGGTAGGTGCATTGCTCAGGAGTCAATAGCTCAGTGTCAAGTGTGAAGTTGTTGGTATGGACACTGCACTAGTAGCTTTATTTTGGCACTTCCTTTTTGTAGGTTATATTTTATGCTTGTATTTTGTGTACTTACTATGAATTAGTCCCTGAGTGAGCCTTTTTGTTTTCCTTACTGCTGTAACTCAATTTCCGGTAACACTTCATTTTAAGGGGATGGAAGTTTCCTTGTAAGTACTGAAAGTGATAATTATCAAGTAACATATTTGTAATTTCTTTGAAATTACCCTCAAATTACTCTAGCATTTAATTTACCTCAAAATGTATAAAAAATTACTGCAACATTATTGAATAATTTATATTCCGCTATTTCCTAACGTAGTGATGTCGTAAAACGAGTGTCATGTAGTAAAAAAGTGGGTGTGTCGTGTAGTCTGCGAGGTCACCTGTGAGGGCCTGGACACCGGCTGTGAGTTTGCAGATAGACCTACTAGACCAGTCTTGTTAGCAGCAATTACATTACAGCTAGTGTAGCTACCGTGTTCAACAAATTGTTAGCTAGCAGCATTTGGCATCACCTTTAACATGTACCGTATTCAACGATTCACCGTGCTCTCCAATTGCTGACAGGATCTCATCACTTTTATTTTCGTCTTCACTTTCCAGTTATCTAGATAGCTTGGACTGAGAATGCGGTCTCTGCCTCTGGTAACATTCCCTAGCCCTACATGCCTGCATAAACACAAATTAGTCTTTAGCATATAGCTAATAGCTCGTCCTCTATTATTGAAGGTTTGCTGACTTGACTCAACATTGCCAAGGCAAACAAGCCCCATTGCACTGGAGAGCAGCTGATGAAACCGTGCATGAGGATGTGTCTCTCTTTCTCCTAGGTGAGGAGGCAGCCAAAAAAGTCTGCCTCTGAAAGGACACAGTTTCAAAGAGAATTAAGGAGATGGCAGTGGACGTGTAGAAAATATATTGCAGGGGGAAAAAGGCTACTACTGTAATTGTACTTGTACTATTGTGAATCTGTTTTTCTACTCTGGTATACTTGAAAAACAAATGCAGGAACAAAATAAATGCTGAGCGTGACCTCAGGGTTGCACTTTCAAAAACTGAGCCAAGAATAGATGTGCTGTCTAAAACATACAGGAAGCTCTCACTCTAGCTCCTAGCTCAGTATAGCTTTCTGGTACAGTAGATAATAATGAAATATTGTACACCTGTCAGGTCTTTGCAATGGGGAGAGGGTTGAGGGTGGGCAATGGGAGGGAGACGGTGTGTACACTTATACTTTGTACCTGAACTTTGTATTTGCTCACTGTTTTTTTTTTATGGAAATGTTGCACTGAATATGGATTTATAATAAATTAAATACATGTATTTATATATTCCAATGCATGGTTCTTTGTGTCAGTCAGTCTTTTGTCAGTCTTTATTGATAGGTTACAAATGTACTGGCCTGCAGAAACTACAGTAGTTAGAATACGCTGCAACAACTCACTTCAATTTAAGGGGCTGCTCAGCTAAAATTAGACAGAAATAAGTTAAACTGTCATGATCAACAGAGGCTAGCTATTTATTACATGCTTATTGGGAAATAGCATAATATAATTATTAAGTAATGTTGGGAAAATGTTAATTACATTTTGAGCTAAATATTGGAGTAATTTGGGGGTAATTTAAAAGAAATTCAAAATTACCAGTCTCTTAAAAGGAAGTGTTATCCAATTTCCCGTTAAGGATCATTACTCGCATTACTGTATGTGAATAATTTTGTGGAGGTATGGGACAATGGCTACAAAAGCACCTTACAATCATTATGCATACGGAAAAAGAGCAACAACAATAGTAAACAATGCTGGTATTGTGAAAATGCTGTTTATAAAGTTTTATGCTTTAAAGTTCATGGATTTGGTGAAACCGCACAAATAATGTACAAAGTAAGAAATAACTTAACTATAAATAACCGCATACAATAACGCAAATAACACATCCTGATGATGTTAGCTCTTGTTGGTTACTCGCAAATCAGTCTAGATACTCTTGATAGAGTAAAATTTGAGCCCGACCGGAAAACGATCTCGCCAATCAGTGTTGGTTCTGAGGAATTTGAAATACAAACAGCTACGCTAGGTGGGTATATGACAGCAAGGAGTGGTTTGAAGTTAACGCGTGATAGACTTTCTATAGATAGATTTTATAGATAGATTTTCAGATGATTCATCCATTCACCTTGAAGGTGCCTACCCTTTTCCAAACAATTTCCAACGGAGAGTTCCCAGATGGTTTGCTTGCATCTGGCGCGTCAGGTTTAAAACTTAGTACTGTCTGCAACAACTTTGTGGAATAGTACACCCAATGCAATGTAGCGTTAGCTAGCTTTGATAGCATGCAAGCTTTCTTTTCTATATGCTTCCTTTCTAAATGACGATAAATAGTGGACGTGGTCACAGCAGTCTCTGTAAGTGTATCATCAAAGTATTTACACACTGCTGTGTGCTTTTTTTATTAGTGTAGATTTGCACAAAAACTCCTTGTGATTCATGTAGCCAAATTTAATAATGGATGAATTTGCTGACATCCTTAGAAGTAGACAACACCCCCTGTCTCCTTCAGTCACGTTATTAGACTGAGCGCGGGAGGCGGGTTGATGACACAACCGTACATTTTTTCGAATTGGTGACAGGTTATTGGTTGCATTTGAAGTGGGGGTTTTACATTCAATCACAGTAATGATGTAAACAGATAAATTAGACAATATACAGGCATTCCGCAGTTGTGGTCTTGGCTGGTCTTGAAATAAAACCCTGAGTCCTCTGTACCCGAGACCGAGACAAGGCCGAGTCAAAATATGGTCGATTCCAAGACGAGACCCAGACCTTCGAAAAGTGGTCTCGAGACCAGTCTACGAGTACTACAACACTAGGTTGGCCTGATCTAGCTTGAAGCCGCACTAAGCATTTTCTACAACTACTAGAGGGTGACAAACTAACACATTTTAAAAACAAAGAAACTATACTTGGATACTCCCCTAAGGACAAACTGTGCATAAAGGCTAATAACTAAGCTACTGTAAATGAAACTATGGGGAAGTGTACATGAGGTAGAAGAGGAGGCAGTGGAGACAAATGGCAAAGTTGTCAGCAGAACTGCCTGGACCATAATTTAAAACTTTAAAATATTTAAAAATCATGTCACACAGCACAATGAGTATGCATTCACATGTATTATGTATCACCCTCGACCTAAACTCACATTACACCAAGGGCAAGTCATGATCTTTCTTGAGCTACCTGCCAAGTGAGAAGACAAAGATGGTTTCACACTATGACTAGCAATCAATGGTTGCATGTAAATGCCACAGGTGTTCAGTATGTACTGTAACATGGAGGTTATAAGTTTGTTAAAGGCACCATGAGGGATAAAAACTAAACCAAAGACTAAACAACAAAACCAAGATGCACACTCAACAAGTGGAGAACAAAAGACAAAGCTTACAAACTTACAAGATGGCACAGGAAACACCAGGGACAAAGCACAGCTACAGCAAATAATGAACAGACAAAGAACTGGACTGTGGGAGCTACATGTAGGCTATATACAGTATACACAGACTAACAAGACAGGTGGAAACCAATCAAACAATCAGTGGCACAGGTCTCCGCTCAATCAGATCAGCCAGTTGTAGTCCTAGGGTCCGCTAATGGGATGGGGTTGCCAACAACGACGTCTCTGATTGGTGGAGACATTGCTGTTGCACTATATTTGTGGGTAGTGTATTTTTTTTGTGCCAAAGATAGCAAATGTCCGGTTCCCACTCCCTCCCTCCCTCCCTTCCCACATCGGGTTGTTGACCTGCAGTTCTTTGTTGCTACCACAAGAGGCAGTGTTTTTTTGTGCATGGCTGTAAGCCAGCGCACCTACCACAAGAGGCAGTGTTTTTTTGTGCATGGCTGTAAGCCAGCACACCTAGACAAGAGGCAGTGTTTTTTTTGTGAATGGCTGTAAGCCAGCGCACCTAGAATAGAGTTTGTCCGGTTATCACTCCCTCCCTCCCTCTGGTCAATGTTGACCTGCATTTCTCTGTTGGCACCATAAGAGGCAGTAGCCCCAGCACACCAAAATAAAGAAGGACACCAAAATCAACCTGCCGATCTCCACTGCACGAGTAGAGTAGGACTCCCACCAGGGAGACGGGGGTTCAAGGCCCCAGTGGAGATGACTTTATGGGACTATAACCTTTCAACAATCTTTTCCCCTTGCCTTATAGGTCAGATCCTGTCCCAACCACAACCCTTATTCTAACCCCAACCCTTATTCTAAACCCCAACCCACACTAGCGACTGGAAGAAGGACACCACAATCAACCCGCCGATCTCCGCTGCACAAGTAGAGTAGTGGTGAGAGCATGGGACTCCCACCCGGGAGACGGGTTCAAGGCCCCGGTGGGGATGACTTCATGGGACTATACCCCAAACCTCCACACATTCATCCTTTCACTCCAATCTTTTTATCCCTTACCTTTGTCCAGAAACAGAAGTTGAACCAATTGCAGCAAAATAGCTAACGTTACAGGAATCATCAGTGTAGCTGCTTTAGCCTCTGACCGCTACCATTAATGTTATGGAAGCTGCTACTAGTTGTTGTGAGCTCATGAGCTAACTGGCTATCCCGCTCTTAGTGTGCTGGATTAAAATTGGAAGCATTGGAACTGATGTGTCCAGACGACAAGACCTATCTTAATTTATCAGACATTATTTCATGTAATTTCAATTCACAGCTATTTCAGTGGCGTGACTAGCTTCCATCCTACCAGTCCTAAACAGAAACAAGCCAGCCATGCACATAAGCCAGGCTTGACCTGGCCTGGTTTCTGTATGAACAGCAGTAGTTTGAAGGGACAACATGAGGACAGACTTCAAGATACGGTCAAAAATTCAGATTTGAATTGAGATATTGAGATAAATTGAGATAAAATTCTGAAAAATGTCACACTAACAAATTTCACACCACCAATTTTACATCTACCTTGTCATGAACATTTTGTCATTTTTTTCATAATCTTTATTGAGCGAGATTTATTGAGCGAGTATTTGCAGTAGCTGCATACAGTACTGTTTACAGTAAACATTTTGATATGCTGTGGGCTCAATATTTGATATTTCAAAAATCTGTGAAGATTGTTTATGGAGGACAGTCTGAAGATGTAGTGTACTGTAACAATTGGGGTGTCAATTGACCCAAACATATGGGAGGAGTAGGGTTTGATAGGTTTTACCGTTTTTGAGAAAAATGGAGTGATAAACATCATAATTTCTGCCAGCTCGAAGCATATGGACGTTTCTACTCACTTCAGCCTCCGTTTTGGTGGTACTTTCAAAGTGATAGCACAAAAGGCTGATTTGTTATGATTTTTTACAGTTTTAAACTTTAAACTGTTGCTGTAGCGCCACCATCAGGATTATTGGCCCACAATGACAGCTGAGGACGTTTGGCATAGGGCTGGCCATATGTGCAAAGTTTGGTGATTTTTCATGCATGGGAAGTCAGACTTCCTAGGAAGATTCAGATTCTGAAGAATATTGGGAAATACAGTTCAAGAGGGACCAGCAGCTGAGGCTGACCAGCCCCTAACAACAACAACAACAACACAACAACAACAACAACAACTCAATATTCATATCACACCATATCATTAAAGACCTCCAATTTCCTCAGATTTTCTCAATATTTGAATTACAGTATACCAGTTTAGTCCAGAACAAGTCTGTGATATTCTGCTATGTTTCTGGTAGAAAACACTACATCTTAGCTTAGCTACAAACCTTGTATGCTGGGGAGTGTTGCTGCTGAGTGTAAATCCAGATGTGCTGTGAGCGTGGTCCAGAGCGTTCCAGTTCCTGTCCTCTCACAACCTCCCTCTTAAAGGAGGTGGGAACTGGAGACGGATGTGACATCAACAACCACCCACTTTTTCTAAAAGTTTTTTCTATCTAATTATTTCATTCCCTCCGACTCTCTCTACCCTCCCAAACCAGATCACTTGTGAATGAAAAATGAAGAGGTTCTGTTCTATTTGTGTGTGTCTCAAAATTGTGTTTGGTTGTTTTACACCTGTTTTCTCTATGCTATCAGACTAGAGTAAGATAATCAAGAGATGACATTAATGGCCCTGGCTGGAAGCCTAGATGCAGTAGATCCCACCAGAATGTGTTTACCAAATACAACCAAGACTCTTCACTTGCAGCTTAGATGTGATCACCTGGACAGATTATGTGATAACCAGGATGACGTGGGTGATGGACAGGATGTTGCGGTTCCTGGACAGGATGGGGGGGGGGGGGGGGTCCTGCACAGGATGTTGAGATAGATAGATAGATAGATAGATAGATAGATAGATAGATAGATAGATAGATAGATAGATAGATAGATAGATCGATCGATCGATCGAAAGAAAGAAAGAAAGAAAGAAAGAAAGAAAGAAAGAAAGAAAGAAAGAAAGAAAGAAAGAAAGAAAGAAAGAAAGAAAGAAAGAAGAGAGTTCAGCTCGGGAGAGGATGTGGGTAGCAGGCAACACAGTACCGTAGGTCCTGTTACTGTGGTGTGGCTATGAAATAGAGAAGTGTTGATGAATGTCTTAAATGTTCCTTTTTCCACAGTGAGTCATTCAGTATTCATCTAAACAGAAAACCATGGGTTAGATTTTTTCTTTTTAAAAGCTTGCCTGATGAATAATGTAACAAAACAAAGACATGCTATTAATCAAGGTTATTGGGTTTATTTCAGCATTTACTGATAGCCCACATACAGTGTATCTTATTCATGCAGGCAGGCTAAGGCTGACTTCAACACAATTAGCAACACAATTAGCTGGCTGGCTTCTAATTGCAGCTCGCATCCGATCCATGACTTTGGTATTCGCCTACAGGGAGAGAGCTCAGATTGCTTGATAGAGATCCACAAGGCTTGTCATAGATAGATAGATAGATAGATAGATTACTTTATTGTCCTTTATAGGACATGTGTTGCCACATCTATACATCATCTCACATGTTACCATATACACTTTATCACCATACACCCCACAACATACAGATGCACCCTGTTACCAACCACATTTAAGCAGACATACCTATAAACATCTGATGATGACATAATTATCGGGATGCTTTGTTAAGTGATCCTATGGCAAAGAGGGGACAAAGCTCCTGCTGAAGCGCTCGTTTCCAGGCCAGGGCTCTGTATCTGAGGCCTGATGGAAGCAGTGAGAACAGTGGGTTGAGGGCAGGGGCGGACTGGCCATCGGGTCATCGCGCCAACTGGCCTGGCCCGCGGTGAATGGCCTGCCCCCCGTCAACAAATCGCGCAGCACCCCCCCCCCCCCCCCCCAACAAGTCACGCAGCACCCCCCTCCCGTCAACAAGTCGCGCAGCACTCCCCCCCCCCCGTCGTCAACAAACAACACCACGAAACTGAAGGTGTTCCATCTCACCGCGTCGGCTCGGCTCGTGGCCTGACTGGGGCTACATTTCCCGGCAGGAAATATTCACCCAGTCCGGGAGCCTGGGGTAATGTGTGAAGATACGTGCTCTACGTGCAGTGGCTATGCTGTTGAGGTCTGACAAGTTGGAGGTGGGGAGGCTGATAATTTTGGAGGCACTGTGTGTGTGAGATCCATGTGAGTTTGTTCCTATTGGAGGAAATGAGGGGTGAGTGTCTAGTTCCCTTCTGGAAAAACACTTTTAGCTAGACTGCCTTCTCTGTGAGAGCTTCCTTCATCTGTAACACAATAGTTCCTGTAGCTGTGTATACAGTAGATGTCAGGCTATATATTTGTTGGCAGTTTGCTCTTTGTTTGTTTGCTTGCTTTTTCTGTTACTGCTTTATGTGCTCGTTGTTTGTTACATTTACATTTACAAAGATAAATTTACATTTAAACTTAATAATTTTAGCTCTGAACCTTCAGAAACTTTCACAAATCAACACCATACAGACTATAGTGTATTACTGTATAAAACCTGCACAGTGAGACTAATGGCTAATTTCCAACTGTTGTGCCACAAGCCATTTGCACACAAAAAAACTGAGAAACCCCCCCCCATTACGTACAAGCAGTTTAGCACATCGATAGCACTTATCTGAAAGACGAGAAATATGAGATGTACAGACAAGTCAACACAACAACAGACTACATCCTAGCAGGTTGTCAGGCATGCACATGACAAGACAGAACAGTGGATTACTGTATATGCAGGCAGGCAAACATGCACAAAGTAGTTCTAGTCTTTGTGTTGTATAATTAATCTACTGTAGCAATAAGTGTTAAGTCCGAGAAGGGTTGGCAACAGGTCTTGAATAAGAAACCGAAAATAAAGCAGAGTATTAAACAAAAAAACAGAAAAGAAAGAAAAAATAATGTCAATCATAGTTTTACATAGAACATTGAGAGGTTGAGTTATAATTCATGCTTACACAACTGATTGTCAATAAGCCATTCCTTAAGGTCTAGGGTTGGGGTTAGTTTGGTGGGTAAGCCATCGGCTGTGGTTCAGAGCTCTGGGTGTGGCTGTGGGGAACAGAACACATCACGTCTGGATGCCACGCCAACATTCTCCTTCCTGCCTCTTCCCTGTCTGCTTCTACCCTGTCGCCCTACCCTGTCTGCCTCTGTCCTACCCTGTCTGCCTCTGTCCTACCCTGTCTGCCTCTGTCCTACCCTGTCTGCCTCTGTCCTACCCTGTCTGTCTCTGTCCAGCATGTGCCCTGTCTGCCTCTGTCCTACCCTGTCTGTCTCTGTCCAGCATGTGCCCTGTCTGCCTCTGTCCTACCCTGTCTGCCTCTGTCCTACCCTGTCTGTCTCTGTCCAGCATGTGCCCTGTCTGCCTCTGTCCTACCCTGTCTGCCTCTGTCCTACCCTGTCTGTCTCTGTCCTACCCTGTCTGCCTCTGTCCTACCCTGTCTGTCTCTGTCCAGCATGTGCCCTGTCTACCTCTGTCCTACCCTGTCTGCCTCTGTCCTACCCTGTCTGTCTCTGTCCAGCATGTGCCCTGTCTGCCTCTGTCCTACCCTGTCTGCCTCTGTCCTACCCTGTCTGCCTCTGTCCTACCCTGTCTGTCTCTGTCCAGCATTTGCCCTGCCTCTGTCTCAGTCTCTGTCTGAGTATTAAACAAAAAAACACAAAAGAAAGAAAAAATAATGTCAATCAGAGTTTTACATAGAACATTGAGAGGTTGAGTTAGAATTCATGCTTACACAACTGATGGCAATAAGCCATTCCTTAAGGTCTAGGGTTGGGGTTAGTTTGGTGGGTAAGCCATCGGCTGTGGTTCAGAGCTCTGGGTGTGGCTGTGGGGAACAGAACACATCACGTCTGGATGCCACGCCAACATTCTCCTTCCTGCCTCTTCCCTGTCTGCTTCTACCCTGTCGCCCTACCCTGTCTGCCTCTGTCCTACCCTGTCTGCCTCTGTCCTACCCTGTCTGCCTCTGTCCTACCCTGTCTGCCTCTGTCCTACCCTGTCTGCCTCTGTCCTACCCTGTCTGTCTCTGTCCAGCATGTGCCCTGTCTGCCTCTGTCCTACCCTGTTTGCCTCTGTCCTACCCTGTCTGCCTCTGTCCAGCATGTGCCCTGTCTGCCTCTACCCTGTCACTCTGCCCTGCCTCTTTCCTACCCTGTCTGTCTCTGTCCAGCATGTGCCCTGTCTGCCTCTGTCCTACCCTGTCTGTCTCTGTCCAGCATGTGCCCTGTCTGCCTCTGTCCTACCCTGTCTGCCTCTGTCCTACCCTGTCTGCCTCTGTCCTACCCTGTCTGCCTCTGTCCTACCCTGTCTGTCTCTGTCCAGCATGTGCCCTGTCTACCTCTGTCCTACCCTGTCTGCCTCTGTCCTACCCTGTCTGCCTCTGTCCTACCCTGTCTGTCTCTGTCCAGCATGTGCCCTGTCTACCTCTGTCCTACCCTGTCTGCCTCTGTCCTACCCTGTCTGTCTCTGTCCAGCATGTGCCCTGTCTACCTCTGTCCTACCCTGTCTGCCTCTGTCCTACCCTGTCTGCCTCTGTCCTACCCTGTCTGCCTCTGTCCTACCCTGTCTGTCTCTGTCCAGCATGTGCCCTGTCTGCCTCTACCCTGTCACTCTGCCCTGCCTCTGTCCTACCCTGTCTGTCTCTGTCCAGCATGTGCCCTGCCTCTGTCTCAGTCTCTGTCTCTGTTCCACTCTGCTTCCACATGGCCTCCTCCGTCTCTGGCCCCCATCACCATGACCGCTAACGAGCCTGGAACAGCATCTGAACAGGAGAAACCACACTCCTCTCTGCTGGGCTGGCCTGTCCCTGGCTGATGACCACAGACCACACGTCACCATAAAAAAAGTTAGAAGGAAAACAGAGAAGAGAGAGGGAGGGAGAGGAGAGTGGAGGAGAGAAAAGAGGAGAGACAAGAGAGGGAGGGAGAGGAGTTGTGGAGAAGTAACAGCACCATCGCTGACTCTGGAGAAGCCTGACCCCAACCATTACTGCAACGCCCTCCTCGCTGGGGCCCCGGCGTCAGCCATTAAACCCCTGGAACTTATCCAGAAAGCTGCTGCTTGCCTGGTGTTCGACCACGCCAAGTTCTCCCACACAACCTCCCTTCTCCGTTCCCTACACTGGCTCCCTGTAGCGGCTCACATCCAGTTTAAAACTCTGGCGCTAACCTACAGGGCAATGAAAGGAACAGCCCCCTCCTACCTCCAGGCCATGGTCAAACCCTACACCCCCTCCCGACCGCTACGCTCTGCTACCTCGGGGCGACTGGTTGCCCTGTCACTCCGAGGCCCCTGCGGTCGATCAACATGGTCACGGCTCTTCTCTCTCCTGGCCCCGCAGTGGTGGAATGAACTGCCCACTGATGTCAGGACAGCAGAGTCACTGCCCATCTTTCGTCGCAGGCTCAAAACTCATCTCTTCAAGAAGTTCTACAACAATCCTCCCTCCTAAGCACTTATTGTATTTTATTGTATAGTATTGTATCGTATTGTATTGTACTTTAGATTGCTATTCTTGCACTTTGCCTTCAGCACTAGATTATGCTCTTAGTCACTTGTTTCAGAAAGAAGATGCACTTGTGAGTTCTGGCAAGTAGTAGTACATTGGCTTTTCCTACGTTAAATGCAATTATTGTTAGTCGCTTTGGATAAAAGCGTCTGCTAAATGACTGTAATGTAATGTAATGTAATGTAACCAGCACAGTCATTATCTTGTGCCTTTCCCACCCTTAGCACTTGACATACATACTAACACTTGCACAATATGTGTTTCCCCAAAGTTACAGATGATCCCCTAGCTTGAGAATCTTTCCATGGGATGTATGAATGTGTGTTTATGTCAGTGACTCTCGAGGGTACTTTGTTGTCTCTGGCAGGAGTGTAGGTGTGTTTATAAGAGCTCTGCCTGGGGGAGGGAGGTAAGTGTGAGGAAACGTTGAAGGAGACTGCGCTTGCTTGTGAACGTTTATCTCATCACTCAGTTGCTGTGGAAAAACACAACACAGAGATAAACAACCAGGCAGACGTCACCAAACAAATGTCTACGAGCCTCTGATTACCACTGGATCTCATTCATTTCCAGGAATCAGTGGAGTGCAAATTTGGGAGTAGAATTGTGGATTTATATTGTTAAAGGATAAGTACTGTACACTGAATTTCATGTTTAGCCCTATTCCTGGCTTCCCTGGCATGTATCTGACTACAGGTTAAAATATTTCTTGTTTTGTACAGTACAGAGTTCTGTGTCAATAACGTTGGCGCGCGCCCCCTGGCTCGTTGCTAGCTATGGGAACACTCGAAAAACTCTAAAAAGTATGATATACATGGATTTCAAGTTCAGGAATTACATGGGTTATGCTTACCAAGCTCTGAGGGCTATTCAGTGTACTTATCCTTTAAATAATTTAGTTATTAATCTAGTTAATCCTAGATGCAGCATTCATGTTTTCTTGTTTTTAATCATGATGATATATAGTCATATATATATATATATATATATATATATATATCAGGGAGGTGTTGGTGGAAGAGACCAGAGACTAGCTAAGATTAGCCTGGGACTGGCCCAGGGGGGTCTACTAGACCTGTTGCTACTAGCAACAACAACAACAACAACAACAACAACAACAATAATAATAATAATAATAATAATTAATATTAACAACAACAACAACAAAACAATACATTTTATTTATAAAAGCACTTTTCAATGTGAAACAATGTCAAAGTGCTTAAACAACCTTGGATCATTATTCAAATTCATCGTAGCATCGTGGCATATTATGGCCAAATTATCTGGAATGCTACACCATGGAATGCATGTCCTAATTAGTGCTTTGTTCAGGGTGAAGGTCAGGCTTCATGTGTGTCTCTTTAATAAGGTACAGTCACCACACCATCCTCTACAGTAGCCTGCCTCTCAGGACTGTTTGCGCCCTCTACTGGACAAAAAACATTACCACTACTGTACATGCATGCATGCATGCGTCTCTCTCTCTCTCTGTCTCTCTCTCTGTCTCTCTCTGTCTCTCTCTCTCTCTTTCTCTCTCTCTCTCTTTCTCTCTCTCTCTTTCTCTCAATTCAATTTCAATTCAAAGGGCTTTATTGGCATGGGGAACATCCATTTACATTGCCAAAGCAAAAAATAAAAATCGACATTGCAATTTTAAAAATATGAATAGGAGTTAGTAGTTAGACTTTTATTTCCTTCTCTCTGCTCTCAGGCGCTAACCTTAAACTCCTGCCTGATGCAGTAATGATGAGTATTGACCTCAATTAAATGCTTTATGTACATTGTTGGGTCTAATCTATTTTTGATGCTTTTTACTTTTGTATAATGAGATGTTTGCTTAATGCTATGTTTAACTTATATTTATTACCAAGCTGATACTTGCAACCTACATATTTTTCAGATGTACTGTTTTATGGTCTCTTTCTGATTGAGGTTTAGTGATATGGTTGTAGAATGACATGGTTCTACTATTGTAGAGCTGAACCAACACACACACACACACACACTCACAAACACACACACACACACCTTCTGGTGAACTGTCAGTGGAGATTTGATTTATTCTGCGTGGACATCTGAGTGCATAGATGTGATTTGATCAGCCGCCAGGTTGAGCCAATGGTGACCAACACACCGTAATGGTTCATTCTGAAATTAAATTACCTGGGCTGCGCTTTTATTTCAGTGTGATTAATTTAGTCAGTCATGAATCAACAGCTGAAGAGAGGAACGAAAAAGGCCAGAAAACAGGGAAGCACACAGTCACCTTGGCGACCTACAGTATCTATCAACCGATCTACTCCACCATGTGTCATGTAATAACAATATAATATCACAACCATACGCACACACATACACACGCACACACACATTCACACTTGCACACACACACACACACACACACACAAACACACCCTCACGCATGCACGCGCACGCACGCACGCACGCACGCACACACACACACACACACACACACACACACACACACACACACACACACACACACACACACACACACACACACCTCAGCTTCTCCCTGTGTGTGGATCAGCCTCAGACTTTCATCGAACAGGTTAAAAAAAGGAACATGACTTTCACCGTTAAATCTTTCTTTCTTTCTTTCTTTCTTTCTTTCTTTCTTTCTTTCTTTCTTTCTTTCTTTCTTTCTTTCTTTCTTTCTTTCTTTCTTTCTTTCTTTCTCATCTCTTTTCTCTCGCTTTCCTTTCTCTTTCTCTCTTTCTTTGTCACCCTCTCTCTCCCCCCCTTTCTCTCTCTCTCTCTCTCTCTCTCTCTCTCTCTCTCTGTCTCTCATGCATGTACAGTACCATGGGCCAGGAGATGCTCATTCTCTTTCAGGAGCTCGTCTCTGGAGTCGACACTGAGAGACGGGGATTGATACATGTCAGTCTCCATGGTGACAGAGCCACATGACCCGCATGCTGACATCCAATCAAATCGTCGGCAGGCAGTAACAGGGTCTTGGCAGGGGGATTGGCCGGTGTCCTCTCCTATAAAGACTCCAGACTGGCATTTGACAAGATTTAAAGGGACAATGCGCAACGTCACCACAGTTATGGATTCACCACAGTTATGGATTCTTTGGCTTGAGAATGAATGAGAATGAATCCATACGTCAGGGAGGATCACATTCAACTTAGCCGAAAGGCCAGACCAGCAGCACATCCAACTCTGTCATCACAGGACCTTCACTACTGGAGCTGACAGGCCGAGACAGAAAGAGTCCATTGTCTCTGCTCCGAAAGATGCAGATGTCAACTTTATGGTTTTTAGCTATAGTGGGTTGGACGCTGCCAATTGCTCTGCCGCCAGCTTCACTGTCATCACGTCAAAGTCTACAATGCAAAGTTGACAATGTTTTTAAGTTACAGTATGATGTAATCATCGTCTTAATTTTTCTATTGTCAAATAAACAAAACTAAAGTAAGTCCTGACATCCTCGGTCAGGCAGAGCTGAGCTCATATCAATGAATTATTGTAATGATGACAGCAGGGAGAGGGATCAGCCCAGCGTCAGAGAGAGAGACAGCAGTGACCAGCCTAGCGTCAGAGAGAGAGACAGCAGTGACCAGCCTAGCGTCAGAGAGAGAGACAGCAGTGACCAGCCCAGTGTCAGAGAGAGAGACAGCAGTGACCAGCCCAGCGTCAGAGAGAGAGACAGCAGTGACCAGCCCAGTGTCAGAGAGAGAGACAGCAGTGACCAGCCTAGCGTCAGAGAGAGAGACAGCAGTAGCCAGCCTAGCGTCAGAGAGAGAGACAGCAGTGACCAGCCCAGTGTCAGAGAGAGAGACAGCAGTGACCAGCCCAGCGCCAAATTTGTGCAGAGGATTGTGGGTCAGAATAGCCAGAAAAGCAGGCTGATTTGCATACTGCAAAATGCGACTGGATGTAATAGGTCATCCTGGTATTCTTGCCATACTGCATTTGGCATACAGTACTATGTATTGGGACATAGTAAATCCTATTTTGGCATACAAGTACTGTATGGAAGTATACGATTCGGAACGCAGCCATTGTGTGTGTGTGTGTGTGTGTGTGTGTGTGTGCGGGCGTGTGTGTGTGCGTGCGTGTGTGTTTGTGAGATAACATAGAGGGTCTGATGATTGGCAGTCACAGGCTAAAGGCGCTGATCCCAACTCCATCTGTTTCCATGACACCACATCTGAAGTTCCTGCTCCGCCCTCCTCAGTCCCTGCTACTTCATGAAGAACAGATCCATCCTTCTCACACACACACACACACACACACACGCACACGCACATGCACACACACACACACACACACACACACACACACACACACACACACACACACACACACACACACACACACACACACACACAAACACACATACACACTCCTCTCCTCTCCTCTCAGACGGCTATCAGTCAATCACAGAGGCAGCCGTCCGGACAATAAGACTTTATGCGGGCTGTGCGCTGGAGCAGTCAATGTCATTCATCATACGGGGCGCCAGCGTAGACCACAGATGATGTAAAACCTTGCACCAATCACACGGTCGCTGACGCACAGTGAAGCGCCCCGCTAATGTCACCTCCCTGTCCATCACTCCAACTATCCAGCCTGCCGACCGTTTCTCCCTCATATCTCTGTAGCAAGTGGATCTGTTTCATATCTCTATAGCCAGTGTGATCTGTTTCATATCTATGTAACAGTATGATCTGTTTCATGTCTCTGTAACAGTGTCATCTGTATCATATCTCTGTAACAGTGTAAAGCTAGCTACTGTAACATACCAGCAGGTTCTGAGGTAAGAGATAGTCCTAGGATTGAGATGTAACCCCCGCGTGTTGGGGGAGGGGTCAAGGGTTAGGGTCAGGCAGAGAGAGGAACTCTGCTAAGGCTATTAATTTACTGCTACCTACCTCCATCTCTGCTCCCTCTCAATCTCGTTGGAGCTGGTGGTAAATGGTTATAGGTGATGTCCTGGCCTGCTCCAGTCCCCAGGGTCCGGCGTTCAACCTGACCGGGGTTAAATGGTCAAACGTGATCTCCTGGCCTGTTCCAATCCCCAGGGTCTGCCGTTCAACCTGAAACACTGACTGCAGCTCTCAACCACGCAGACAGGTCAACGCTGGGGGTTTCCAATGATTGGAGACAAGGACTAATGAGTTTGACGGTTCCTGGTCTGCTCTGTCTGACAGGCGAGACTAGAAAAAAACACCACAAATCAGTTTATTGAATGCTGGTGGGTTTGGATCAAACCCACCGTTAAAAGAAATGAAAATCTGTTACAGACAACTGTAAGTATGCGACTGAAATACAGTTTCAGAGTGCAAACTACCTATTATCTCAGTGTGGGGAGATTGACTTGGCTCGTCTCTGAGGGAGTTTGTGTTGTTCGCGTGACAGAGTGGGTTTGAGTGGGAGGACTGGGAGGGTGAATAAAGGCTCTTAATGAGGCAGCAGCTCAGATAGCCTGTCAGTCAGCACCCGCACACCCACACACTTTCTCTCCACTCTACTATAATAATGTACAATACCAGCTACCTCCCTGCCTCCAGCACACACACACACACACACGCACACACACACACGCACGCACGCACGCACACACACACACACACACACACACACACACACACACACACACACACACACACACACACACACATTATCATGGAAAAACTTCCGCTGGCAATGGAATTGAATTGGGAATACATAAATATAATCTCTCTACCTCTATGCGTGTTGACAAAGGATGCTATAGTGTTGAGGGGCATGTTAATGTAATGTGTTATATACATGCTAATGCAGTGGTTCCCAAAGTGGGGGTTGGGACCCCCAGGGGGGTTGCGAGACGAGGATGGGGGGGTCGCGAGATGATTGGGGTAGGAGGGGTGGCGAGAGATCATAAACACGATTAAACATAGCCTATTTTCAGAATGTATGAATAATACACAAACAAACAAACACATTCAAATGTGCCAAGGTACTGGTGCAGTGAGGTCGTGGGTGATGATGGGCAGACCACCGTGTGTTTCTGCTGTGGTCTGAACAGACACCGTTTGACAGGACTAGTCCGAGGCACTTGGCGTACATTAGCATATTCAGCAGCCTTCCGCCAAGCTGTCAGACACGATTGGGCCAGGAGAGGTCTGGAGTGTTGCATCCTGGGAAGAGGGGGTGAGTGGGTGGTGGGTGGGTGGGTGGGTGGCTGGCCCCGCAGTGGTGGAATGAGCTGCCCACTGATGTCAGGACAGCAGAGTCGCTGCCCATCTTTCGTCGCAGGCTCAAAACTCATCTCTTCAAGAAGTACTACAACAATCCTCCCACCTAAGCACTTATTATATTGCACTGTACTTTAGATTGTGATTCTTGCACTTCGCCTTCAGCACTAGATTATGCTCTTAGTCACTTGTTTGTTTTAGAAAGAAGATGCACTTGTGAGTTCTGGCAAGTAGTAGTACATTGGCTCTTCCTACGTTAAATGCAATTATTGTTAGTCGCTTTGGATAAAAGCGTCTGCTAAATGACTGTAATGTAAATGTAATGGGTTGCAGCTCTGTACAATCCCTCTGACTGATCAACTTCTCACCCTGGGCTCAAATGAACCCACATATATTATTCAAAGTGAAGGGAGGAGAGTAGCCCTCCTCATCAAGGGGGAACCAGAGCTAACGAGGCTGGCTGGTTCCTCATAGACCTGCCAGCACGGCCATTACCATCCATTAACATGCTTTAGCACGGGCCGGGTCAATGGTTATCCACTTCACCTCACAGGCTCTGGGGAGACGTGCTTATCTGGAGCTGATCAGGGTTTTCACACTCCAGTCACAGACAGACTGCGCTATAGGATGGGTCAGGACGTGGCTCATGATGGTTTTGTGAAGATCATCATCATCAACAGCCGACTTCGCCCCCCCCCTCCCCCACTCTGATGTGGTGTTACTGGCCTGTGGCAAAGTCAGACTGACTGATTCAGATATGAAACAGGCTAGTAGATTAGAAGAGTGGAGAAGAGAAGAGGGGAGGAGGAGTGGTGAGAAGGAGAGGGGGAGAGGAGAGGAGAGGAGAGGAGAGGGGGAGTGGAAAGGAGAAGTACGATCAATTTATTTGATAGAAAACTGAATCAAACTGTTGTTTGTATCTTCTGACAGTCGTGTGATCACAACCCAGCGGCGATGTGACATCGATCCAGACCAATCTCAACCAGCCGTCCTGTCCTACTGTCCGTGACGGGGTGACAGTGAACCACAGCCAGGCAGGCGAGTAGATTTACGAGCTGTTCCAGAGTGACTGATCATTATCATCATCATCATCCTTCATCTGCAGAATCAGTCTCACCTGGAGGCTCAGCAGTGATGTCATAGAAGAGCTTCAGTCAACAGTAAACACAGGAAAGTGTCAAAGTGTCAAACTGGTCTCAAGCAGGTCAAACATAGTCTACTTGAAGCTACCAGTGATGAGTGGGTTACAGAGCTGCCTCTAGGGGTGCTGTTGAGCCAGAAAGGGTCACTGTAAATGTCCAGAAATATTGTCTGGAACTCACACCATTAGACAGAGATGGGAGCATTCTGTCTATGGAATTATTCTGCTGTTTCCCCACACAACAACACATACACAGTATTGTACAGTCACCCTGGAACTTTATTAGTAATAGATATTCTTACAAAAAAGAATGTTGTGTATGTGAATTACAACATTTCTAAACATGTACACATCAACCTCTTTGTAAAAAATAAAACTACAGTCTTAAAAAGACTTTCTCTCAACATCATAAATTTACCTCCTAATTTAGAGATTACATAATAGCATTTGGTTGTATTTCGTAGTTGGGGAATGTATGTTGGTGCCTGAAAAGAATAGTTGTTATAAATAATAGTTCTGTACAGTGACGACAATTACCAAGACATGGGAAACACTCTATAAATCACTACAAACTCTTATTTCATAAATATTACTGAGTATAAACAAGCTGTCTTAACTTTCTCTCCCAGTGGCCTGTTGATATTGACACCAGCTCTTGAAGGGAAATAGTATACATTTAGTCAGAAAGACAGATTTAGTAAATCAGTTTGTACGTTCTGTTTCAAGTGGAAAGTGGGAGTATTTAGCAAAGCAGCTATTATGTAACAGTACATTCTAAATTCATGATTATGTTCAGATTAAAACACTAGACGAGGATCATCTCTCTTCCCTGTTGTATTTACGAGGAGGAAGAAGGTGAGATCATGATTGAGAGGGTTATTTCTGGTTTCCTAGATAGAAATGTGTGTTTGAGCCCTCAGAACAGAACGTCACTTTGATAGCTTGAAAAAAGTTACCCACTTGTGTGTGTGTGTGTGTGTGTGTGTATCCGCCTGTGTGACTGCACGAGTGTGTGTTCATCAAACGGAGATTATCTAGGGTTTATAGGAACACCCAGCGCATAAGTGTCTCGAGAAGAACAAAGTTTATATTCTCACTTAGGGGGTAGGATTAATCACCATGGAAACGTCTGCCTCTGGATCCCTCTGCAGCACAGAGCGGTTCTTCATGTAAAGTCCCAGCATGACAGGAATAGCCTCTGGTCCCTGGCGTGATTCTTTCCTTGTAAGTAAAGGGATATGAAAACTTGAGCAGTATGAGATTCCTAAAGGGTGCTCAGGTCTCTCCTAACCCTAACCCTTCTGTTTGTTCAAAACCTTGTATCTCCAAAATGGCAAGTTTTCAGAATGTTGAAAAGAACATTCAAATTTCTATGTTTTTGAACATAAAATTACATATGATGAGCTGTTTAGAATGCATTTAATTGGTCCGAGGGCTGGGAGGTGTTCAGAGGTGTTAAAGGGCCATCCCAGCTTTCAATTGAGAGAGAGAAAAAACATCACCAAAATGGAGATACAAGTTTTTGATCCGACAGTAGCGAAATGGTAAATACAGTATAATACTCCAAACATATAGAAACTTGTCAGAGAACAACAACAATGTGAACTGATTGTCTTTCTAAACATGTTGATGTGACATACTGTACGGATGAAGCAGATAAGAATCAACATAAGGATTGTGGTGTTAAAAACCGTGTTGCAGCCATTAAAATCATTAAAGACAACGTCCATTTCCTGGACACAAGATGAAACACCAGGTCAAACCTCTATTACCCAGACGGGTAGACAGCACAGTTAGCCCTGTGCTGTCAGCTTTTTCTCTGTGGCAGCCTCAGGAGTAATCCAAACTCCCCCTTCAATGTTTTCAAAGATTCACCACCTTCCCTTCCACCTCATAATTAAGCAGCACTTCCCTAAATTGCCCGGGGACTTTCTGGGGGCTTTGGAGATGGTTGGGTTCACCCTTCATCTTAAGCCCCTTTTAAAGTCTGTCTCTCTCAGTTCCAGCTCCTTTTTTTCAATTCAATCCCAGGGTTCAGAGTGATGTCTGCAGCAGCAGGGGGGTGGGGTGATGTCTGCAGCAGCAGGGGGGTGATGTCTGCAGCAGCAGGGGGGTGGGGGGAGTGAAGTCTGCAGCAGCGGGGAGGGGGGGGGTGGGTCAGGGGGGCATTACAGGGCATTAGGGCGCCATCCGCATTAGAGTGCGACCTCAGGAAGGCGCGTCCTCATAAGGGTGCACTGTCCGGGGGGGAGTAAATTCGGCAGGAAAAAAAATAAATATATATATATATATATTTATTTATTTTTAAGATATTTTTTTAGGGCTTTTCAGCGGGACAGGACAGTTTAGAGAGACAGGAAACATGGGAGAGAGAGAGAGGGGAGGACATGCGGCACAGGACCCGAGCCGGGAATCGAACCCGGGTCCGCTGCGCGAAGGACTAGCCTTCATATGGGGCACGCCTTACCCGGTGAGCTACCGGGGCGCCCCCATACATATATCAATATTTTTTACAATGAAACCGCTTACAAACTATTGTGTTGTGTTGTTATGAGGCCTGCGCTGATTAAATTGAGTCACTCTGCCACATCACCGACTCCCCTGAGGCAGGGCGCCCTAATGAGGCCGCGCTCTCATTAGGCCCTACCCTGATGCGGATCACCCTTTTACGATAGGGAATTCCAGGGGTGATAGGGTTATCTTGAGGGGGCGGTCCAGGGGCACTGGGGTTAGCTGGGAGAGAGGGTGTTGGGGGTGGGGGGGGGGGGGGGGCAGGGGATCAGAAGGTGAAGGCATACACCACGCCCACCACCACGATGTTGCCGATGGTGGCCACGATGGCGATCCAGAGCCAGATGGCGTCGCTGGACTGGGCCTGCTGCTCGTCCTGCTGGGCCTGGGCCGCGTGGGCGTGGACGCTGGCCGAGGAGTTGAAGAGCGAGTGTTCGCCGCTGTAGTTATCGTTGGGAGAGGAGTCCATGAAGGCACCCGTCATGACGGGAATCTGGGGGAAGTGGAGGGGGGTGGAAGGGTGACGATGACACAGAACACAACGGTATACATTATGTAACATTAAACCACCCTCCTGTCCTCCCATCCTCTCCCTTCCCCTCCCCTCCTCTCCTCTTCTCTCTCTCCACCATGGGAACAGGGCTTCATTAACGTGGAGATGAATATTTCACACGGTGGAGGTGAAGTGATTTATTGCTCGGGACAATAAGAGCCGAGGATTATCATCAGAGCAGAAGACAGATAATCCACTCTTACTCCTCTCCTCCACCACATCTAACGTAATGTGCTGTACTGTGGTGCAATGTAGTGTGGTGTGTGATGATGATGATGAGGAGGAGGAGGAGGAGTGATGATGGTGATGATGATGCTGTGGCACAGGAGGTAGAGCAGGTCGTCCAATGATCGTAGGGTCGGCGGTTTGATTCCCGGCTCCTCCTGCCTACAAGTTGAAGTGTCCTTGGGCAAGACACTGACTGAACCCCAAATTGCTCGCAGTGAGCAGGCTAGCGCCTTGCATGGCAGCTTGCCGCCATTGTTGTGTGAATTTGTGTGTGAATGGGTGAATGAGATGCCATTGTAAAGCAATTTGGTTAAAAGCGCTATATACATGCAGTCCATTTACTTTATGATGGTGATGATGATGATGATGATGAGGAGGAGTGATAGCCTTGTCAGAGAGGGACCATCTAACCCAGCTGACGATCATGAAGGAAGTGAAAGCAGAAATGCATACTCTGCTACACGTGCCTCAGAAAACCCATTAGAACTGCTTTCCAGAAGAGCTCCACGTTATATGAACCTATGGACTTTAAAACATATGAGAATTGTCGCTCTGAGCCCTGGAGAAATACTGGGATCACACGCTAGCTCCACTCCTCACCTATTCATCCTAACTGGCTATTCCCCTGCGATGACATCAATGAGGTCAATCCGAAGAGTGACTGGTCTCTAATGGAGAAGAGAGAGAGAGAGAGAGAGAGAGAGAGAGAGAGAGAGAGAGAGTGAATCCCCAGGCAGCCGAGCACTTAATGTATGCAGTAAGGAGGGCCATCTCCCAGGCATTATCATTATCCTCATCAGGGAGGCGGTGCCAACAGACGTAGCGAGTGGCCGGGTGATGGACCTACTGCAGTAGGTCGGGAAGGAGCTAGTGTCACAGACAGGACAGAGGCCTGAACTCCTCTGACCCCCTCCCTGAATCTATGAACACAGAGTCCAATGGCTGCTGGGAGGAGGATGTAGAGATGCAGCACAAGATGAAGACACGGGCAGTTGACTCCGCCTGCCTTAGATGGAGAGATCACTCCAGACAAATTGTTCAGATTTAACTGCACACAGGTATGTCCCATGACATGTACATCTACATTATTAAAGCTGAACCAATGAAATGTATACAATGCTATACATATCTTGTTGAATGTATCCCACTGGTAATAAAACAACTTAACCTGAACGGTTGACATGGGTGTGACTACGTCTGTGTTGGAATGAAGATGTAATGTTTTGATGCAACAGAGGTGTTGGTCACAATGATGCAATGCAAATACACTGTATCATTTGACATTCCATTCCTATTGGCATTCTTTTATTGTGAGCTTTGAGTTGTGTATCCACTACTGTGTATCTCATTTATGTATTCCTTGTGTGTTTTCATACCCTTTTATTCACATTTGTGTAGGATAGAATTGCAATATATTTCATAAATTTGATAAAATTGTTGTCCTGTCATAGCGTATGAATCTATAATATCACTCGCAGATGCCTCATGAATAGATAGACTGTCCAAAAGTAAGTATGATTATCTACTTCCCCTGTATATATCAAGGATGGTGCCCCACGAGGTGATACTATTAAATCTATCCTCTTAGATCTGAAAATAGCTGATAACCGCGGTAGAGTCATAAAGTCCACCAAAGCTATTTAATTCTTACTCCCCATAATAATCGGGAGGATTAATTCCTCCCTGTGCTATAAGAGTTAATAGTTCATCGTCCAACTCAGAAGGGATTCTGACCAGTCTCAATCTCTCTGGTGCCTCTCTGCTGGTCTCAGTGTGACTCACCTGCAGTTAAACTGGACCAGAACACTGTTTCTATGGGACTATTTTTCAACATGAAATATTCTACATTAGGCTACTGTCCCTAACCTTGCTTCTAGACAGAAATGATTGCATTGTATGACTTATCTTTTGTCTATAGTGGCATTTTGAGACATTCGGGCTAATACACAGTAGACCAGCAGTGTATGCCCCTAAGACAGTAGCTGACTAACAAACAAGCTAAGTGAAAGTCTTACAGTACACATGGCCTGAAATCCTCACCAGGGAGACATAATTCAATGTCCCAGCTGGGACTAAGCTGCCAGGCTGATCTGTGGTAATGAGCAGCAGTGGCGTGAAGACCGGTAATTAGAAAGTGAACGCAAGATTCAGATGCACACAAGCGACAAGAGGTGATTACCCATTCTGACCAGCTGAGAGCAGAGCTGGAGCCTGCCTGCGACACAAAGAAGACCTGACATAAAAAGTTGAGAATTGATGTAGCTACATACAGTATGTGCATGCACTGTATGTCTGTACTGTGTGTGTGTTTCTGTGTGTGTGTGTGTGTGTGTGACATCTGGACAGCCCTCCTCGTTCCAACGTCTGGCTCCAGACGTGTGTTGGTGTGTGTTTCTGTTGTCTGAAGTGTGCTGTCGGACTCAGCCATCACACCCCACATTGCACGGCAGCCTGTCAACAGGAAACAACATGGCCGCCTGTCAACAGGAAACAACGACTGCGTCTGTCCTGGGGGCTGAGCAGAGGTATCAGGGAATTAGAGCGTTTAGGATTCATGCCACGACTTCCAGGACGTGTCCACCCACGTGCCCGCGCGAGTTGGGCGTTTCACTCGGGTTCACTCTTCTCTCAGCCGCCAACATTTTCAGTTTACTCATTTCAATGTCATTTCAGGCGAGAAAGTAACCATGCAGTTTATCAATATGTGGTCGGTTTATCAAAATAAACCCTGGCTTCCACGTTTGTGGAGCTCGGCTGGCAAGGGTCTATTTTCCACTTTTACCCTCACCTGGAATTTGTATGGAATAGCCTCTGAGTCCGTTTTATGCAAATTAACTGCAAATTCCCAGCGCCTTGCCCGAGCAATTCGCCCGCCACCGGAAGATGGGACACGTCGCCTTCCGGTACCTACTCTCCGTTGGTCTTGAATTAAAGGCAATATTTTTCACTACACATCGCTGGCTAGTGGACACGCCCCGTTAGAGTTCCAGCTTTAATCTTCAAGAAAAGCCCCCCCCCCCCCACCCCCCTGCAGAAACAAGATTTAGAGAGAAGCTGAGCTTGCGAAACATAACAATGGTTAGAATATTGATGGTAAAGACTGTCTCAGTCTCTGCCTCTATCTCACTTCCTCTCTCTGTCCTGGTCTCTGCCTCTACCTCTGCCTAAGTCTCTGCCTTGGTCTCTGCTTCTGTCCTGGTTTCTGCCTCTGTCTCTACCTCTGTCCCTGCCTCTACCTCTGTCTCTACCTCTGTCTCTACCTCTGTCTCTGCCTCTACCTCTGTCTCTACCTCTGTCTCTACCTCTGTCTCTACCTCTACCTCTGTCTCTACCTCTACCGCTGTGTCTACCTCTACCTCTGTCTCTACCTCTACCTCTACCTCTACCTCTACCTCTACCTCTACCTCTACCTCTGTCTCTACCTCTACCTCTGTCTCTACCTCTGTCTCTACCTCTGTCTCTGTCTCTGTCTCTGTCTCTGTCTCTACCTCTACCTCTGTCTCTGCCTCTACCTCTGTCTCTACCTCTGCCTCTATCTCTACCTCTACCTCTGCCTCTACCTCTACCTCTGTCTCTACCTCTACCTCTATCTCTACCTCTGCCTCTACCTCTGCCTCTGCCTCTATCTCTACCTCTACCTCTGTCTCTACCTCTACCTCTGTCTCTACCTCTACCTCTATCTCTACCTCTACCTCTGTCTCTACCTCTACCTCTGTCTCTACCTCTACCTCTACCTCTACATCTACCTCTGTCTCTGTCTCTGTCTCTGTCTCTGTCTCTGTCTCTGTCTCTGTCTCTGTCTCTGTCTCTGCCTCTACCTCTGCCTCTGTCTCTGCCTTGGCCTCTGTCTCTGTCTCTGTCTCTACCTCTGCCTCTGTCTCTGTCTCTGTCTCTGTCTCTGTCTCTGTCTCTGTCTCTACCTCTGCCTCTGTCTGTTTCTGCCTCTGTTTGTGTTTGGAAAGACTAAAATGTGCTGAGAAGTTCAACATGGCTCTTGTTTTGACACCAGCAAAACCAGGAGAGTTTATTTTTGGTCTGCTGTCATTGTTCGTTTTCCTTGAGTAATACCATTTGGTTTGAATAAAAGAGTGATACTGTGAAGAAGAGGCTGGAGTCAATTTATCTAAAGCTGATATTCAATAGTATAATCTGACTTTCCCTTTGGCACCTTTGCATTTATGATTTTAATGTTTTGTGCTTAATTTTGTCTCTGAACTGAATGTTCTGTCTGTAACATTGCCGCTGCCTGTCTTGATGAGGTCTTTCTTGAGAATGAGACCCTGTGTCTCAATGAGATTGCCTGTTTAAATAAATAAACACATACATAAATAAATAAATGTCATATAAATAACAATGAATTATAAATAGTCTTCTGTAATGTTCTTATTGATAATCTTGATGATCAACCTGCATCTCAGTATGGGTACTCAAAATCTCAATCTGCATGAAAATAATCAGTTCATCAGCTTCTGTTTACAGAACTTCAGAGTATCATTAAAATGCAGTTTCTCTTTCATCTATGTAATTCTGTCATTCTGTTGGGGAAAGTCTCATTGAAACAGTACTTAGACACAGTTTGAGTACTGGTGATCTATTCAGTTTGTCATCATGAGATTCCTTTCAAAAATTACAGAAAAATGCTTTTCGTCTACAACAGAAACCCATTAATCATTCATAAGAGCACACATTTTAATTATATATGAACCAAATAAATGTGCAGTATGTGTTTGAAAGTGTAGCTTACACCCAAGAACACATCTGTGCCATTCTGCCCTCACAGAGCCTGCCTGGTCGTTCCCGAGGATGTGCTGAAGCACTCTAGTCCCATGGCTCTATATGTGGATCACCCTCATGTATTTTACATGGTAGCATTTCAATTAAAACACACCCTGGAGAATCACACACTGCCATGGTGTAAAGAACAGTGCTGCACACATGAGCCATCTGGATCCGGATCTCTCCTAGGCCCAAAGCTCCAGGTGGAACCCTGCATGGTCCTATAGCTTCCAACATCACACTCCCGGAAACAGATCAGTCTGATTCTGAGAAGACAGCTAAATAGTGAACCTGTACAGAGCAACACAGATCAGTGCAGACCTAGCTACAGATCCAAAGCGACTTCCGTTAAGGCGTGCTTATCCCCTAAATCTTTTGTTACAACAGGGTAGCTCCTGAAGTCTAAATATAGCTGATATCGTGTGAATGTGTGCACTGTATCTTTGTATTACATCTGCAGTCATGTCTTCACTGTCCTCTCCTGCACCCTGCCCTATGTCCTCTTCATCAGGATATGCCATTACCCTAGGCAAATACCTAGTACTTATATGTGTAAACCATGTACATGGCGAATAAACTGATCTTGAATCTTGAATAAAGAAGGTAATACGGTGTAGTCAGGGCTGAAAATTAACACCTGCCACCGGCCAAATGCAGGTAAAATTTCCAATTGGCGACTAGATTTGGAAAGACTATCTGAAAAATATATATACTTGGCCGTTAGATTTTTTCATCTACAGTCCCCTTGGCAGGTGACTCACCGTGAGCCAAAAAGTTAATTTTCACCCCTGGGTGTAGTGTAGGTGACTCCCTTGTGCCTATTACACTCTTTGTGTTTCTGTGTCTGTTTGGCCTCCATCCTCCACTCTGATGTCACCCAGCCTGTGAATGTGCCCTCTTTGCTCTCCGTGAGCTCATCGCCTGTTCAGGGCTCTAAACTAACTTTTACAGTAGCAGCAAAGGTGCCACCGACTTTTTCAGTAGGTCATAATGTGGTCCCACCAGCACTACCATCACTTTATTTCGCTGTGTGCAGCACTTTTTTTTGAGTGATTACTCTGATCTACCCGCTAAAAACAAGTGGGGAGTGGCTCAGTGTTTCGGGTGATACATCGGTCCCGGCAGGTTTTGTGTTTCTTGGATAAACTGTGTTGTCTCGGTAACAAATTTAGATTTGCCCCCGATGGTTACAGTACACACACAGCACAGAATTCACCTCCTACCGCAGCCATGGGTACTGCGTTAGCCATTGTGGTTGAAAGTAGCACTTTTTTCTGCTTCTTCTCTCTCCCTGCCTTCACCTGCGTTGTCAGTTGAGTCGGGATCTCTCGTTGGTTCTCCCTCAACCTTCTCAACCTCCTCTATCTCCTCATTTTGTTGATCCTCCACTATAGACCACAGGTATAGTAGGTGGGGGTGTTGCGTTGTAACCGTGTTCATAACTGTATTCGCGGGGATACTTGATGTGGGCTCTACCTGCCTGCACGCTCGTGGCCAGTGGGCTACTGTACACCTGCGCTGGGGGTGGGGGAGCAGGCAGGAGTGCGCATTATGCACTCACAGGAATGTGACCATGTGACATTTTAACTCGTGCACACTCCAGACTCGAGACAGTAGGACCATCCCCCATCTATCCATCCATCCATCCCTCCCTCCCTCCCTCCCTCCCTCCATCCATCCATCCATCCATCCATCCATCCATCCATCCATCCATCCATCCATCCATCCATCCATCCATCCATCCATCCATCCATCCATCCATCCATCCATCCATCCATCCATCCATCCATCCATCCATCCATCCATCCATCCATCCATCCATCCATCCATCCATCCATCCATCCATCCATCCATCCATCCATCCATCCATCCATCCATCCATCCATCCATCCATCCATCCATCCATCCATCCATCCATCCATCCATCCATCCATCCATCCATCCATCCATCCATCCATCCATCCATCCATCCATCCATCCATCCATCCATCCATCCATCCATCCATCCATCCATCCATCCATCCATCCATCCATCCATCCATCCATCCATCCATCCATCCATCCATCCATCCATCCATCCATCCATCCATCCATCCATCCATCCATCCATCCATCCATCCATCCATCCATCCATCCATCCATCCATCCATCCATCCATCCATCCATCCATCCATCCATCCATCCATCCATCCATCCATCCATCCATCCATCCATCCATCCATCCATCCATCCATCCATCCATCCATCCATCCATCCATCCATCCATCCATCCTTGTTACTGTCTGTGTTTTTTTTTTTTTTTTTTTTTTTTTACTGTGAACAGCATCTTCTTAAAAGGCTTTGCATAATAGGGGAGAAGCATTCCCAGGGGTGAAATTGGAATCAATCGTGTGTGTATGTGTGTGTATGTGTGAGAGAGAGAGAAAGAGAGAGAGAGAGAGAGAGAGAGAGAGAGAGAGAGAGAGAGAGAGAAAGAGAGAGAGAGAGATAGAGAGAGAGAGATCACTGTGTTGGAAGGGAATGGGTGTGAATTCATTCTGTCTAGCGCTAGTGTCAGCCACCCCTCCAGCTCCTGCCTGCCTGTACCAGCAGTGTGTAATATAGAGGAACTTCAGATGTGGAAGCCCCTAATTGAATCTCCACTGAAGCAAGATGTTGCTCAGGATGGGGTGGGTTAGTGGTGTGTGTGTATGTGTGTGAGAGAGAGAGAGAAAGAGAGAGAGAGAGAGAGAGAGAGAGAGAGAGAGAGGGGCTAACCCTGCCTTTAGGGCTGAGTAGCGACCGGAAGGAAAGTGTTTGATCTGTGGTGAACTGCATGGTAGGAGGTAACGAGAGCCATGTTTTCTCCTCGGTCTGAGAGATGAGGATGACAAACAGCTTCTCCTGGAGGCCACTGGAGCTCCCTGGTTATGATTCTATCTATAAGTGTACCTTATCACCACAAACGCTGCTCCCCCCCGTTTTAGTGTTGCACTCCTTAAATTGCACTAGAAATGTCCTGAGATGATGAAGTTGGTGCTCACGGCGCTACACATGCATGCCATGCTATTCCCCTCTGCCTCTACACACACACACACACACACACACACACACACACACACACACACACACACACACACACACACACACACACACACACACACACACACACGCACACATACACACACTATTCAGTACAATGTTTTGTAAATAATCATTAGAGGTTATCATCATTTTTGTTTTGTTGTTTTTCATGACAGAAAAAAATGATTATTCATACAGATAACAGAGAGTTCTGTATCATTGAGATATCATCTGAACACTACCCATCCACACCCTCAAGACCTCTGAATGTAGACAGCCTTCTTTCTCCCTCTCTACTGTAGGCTACATGCCACAAACCCTCCATATATGGGAGGCTGATTCAGTTACAAGACGTTCACTTCTGTCCATCCATTTGTTCCTGTCTGTCTGTCTGTCAGACAGAAGTAATGAAGAGAGTTCAATGACACAGTCCTGTCTCCAAAGACAAAAATGCCAGTGGCTATTATGAGTGTGCATCATACAGTACTCGGTAGGAAACACTTGAGTTTTCACCGATGGCGGAGTATCAAGCTCATGGTCTTCAGGTTCTCCTTCCTGCTCCGTCTCCATGACCTCTGGGCCTCCCCCAGCCCTCGGTACTTATCATGTATGTAAGCCATCTTTACCGTTGGCCATCTTACGCCATCTTACTGTAGGCCATTTTACTGTAGGCCATCTTCTGGGCACGCTGCTGAAAAAGTGAGGGCAGAGAAGCAGGGTGAGAGAGACAGAATGTCAGACTCTCTATCTCTGTCACAAAGTCTCCCTCTTTCTCTCTCTCGCTGTCTCTCTCCCCCGCACACATCACATCAAAATGCTGTCACTCATTGCACCCTGTGTGTTTATTCTCTCTCTCACTCTGTCTCTCTTTATCTCTCCAACTCTCTCTTTCTAACACTCTCTGTCTCTCTAACTATCTCTCTCTTTTCTAGGTCTATCATTAACTTGATGACTGTGTAATTCTATTCTGTCCCATCAATCGTATGCCAGTAGACAGATTGCATGGCCTATCAATGGACAGTCAGTCTCCATACAGTAGATTGCCTGTGCGAAAGCAGGAAGAGCCATCCCCCGGGACCTTATTTCGGAAAAAATATGTCCACTAGTCAACGGTGATAAACATAATATCATTTCTGGATCCTGTTGTGCCATGACCATCACATATGATGTTTGTCAATTTAAAACATCATTTTGCAAGTCAAGAAAGTCGCAGTTTATCGTAAAAAATTGTAAAACAGTTATTCTAGAACCAGCTTAAAATTATTAAAAGAGGTGAAAATCACTATTGGTCAGGCCATGTTGAGTTCTGCAGGAATGCGAAAGGAGAGTTCTGTAAGAGCTGACATCCGAGATCGGCTTTACAAGGTTTTGGTGAGTGTTAAACAAGTGTAATGTCAGCTATCTAATATCAGCTAACTAACAAGTCAACAGAGATTAATAAAATGTATGTTTTAAATTGACAAACATCATATGTGATGGCACAATTCAAACAGGATCAATACATTATTTATCTCTTGCTATTCACTACCCTTCAGATGTTTTCAGATTTAAGGTCCCATGGGGGTTTTCTCTTACTGCATCCCCCTCTGGCTCTCTATTCTACCACAGTACTCACATGTCTCTCTATTCTACCACAGTACTCACATGTCTCTCTATTCTACCACAGTACTCACATGTCTCTCTATTCTACCACAGTACTCACATGTCTCTCTATTCTACCACAGTACTCACATGTCTCTCTATTCTATCACAGTACTCACATGTCTCTCTATTCTACCACAGTACTCACATATCTCTCTATTCTACCACAGTACTCACATGTCTCTCTATTCTATCACAGTACTCACATGTCTCTCTATTCTATCACAGTACTCACATGTCTCTCTATTCTACCACAGTACTCACATGTCTCTCTATTCTACCACAGTACTCACATGTCTCTCTATTCTACCACAGTACTCACGTCTCTCTATTCTACCACAGTACTCACATGTCTCTCTATTCTACCACAGTACTCACATGTCTCTCTATTCTACCACAGTACTCACATGTCTCTCTATTCTGCCACAGTACTCACATGTCTCTCTATTCTATCACAGTACTCACATGTCTCTCTATTCTACCACAGTACTCACATGTCTCTCTATTCTACCACAGTACTCACATGTCTCTCTATTCTACCACAGTACTCACGTCTCTCTATTCTATTCTACCACAGTACTCACATGTCTCTCTATTCTACCACAGTACTCACATGTCTCTCTATTCTACCACAGTACTCACATGTCTCTCTATTCTACCACAGTACTTACATGTCTCTCTATTCTACCACAGTACTCACATGTCTCTCTATTCTATCACAGTACTCACATGTCGGGGCAGGAATTTGGTGTGAAATAAATAGTTGCAAGCCGCAACCTTTTAGAGACAAGCAGGTATTGTACAGTATATGGTTATCACTGTGATCACACCATTGCTGTAACAGAGGTATTTGTTTCAATCTGGAACATAGGGGTGGATTGCTGGGTACAGTAGTAACATCAACACACCTTGATCCATACAAAACAGGTCGTATGTGTCTCCACATGTCATTATGAGATGTTTTAGACCAAATTTATAGAGCATACATACTGTATGAGGGGGACAGTTATCCCAAAGCTGTGTGTTTAAACATTGCATTTGACTATAAATCGGACTATTTCATATTTCATATTGCATCATCCGCCACAGAAAACGATATCAATGTCCTACTTCACTGTGTTAACAGCTAAAAAACCTGGTGGAAAAACATATTGTATTGAATGGTAATGTAGTGTTTGTAGTTTGTAATGTATTGTAATGTAGTGTTTGTATTTTGTATTGTATTGTAATGTGGTGCTTGTAGTTTGTATGGTAATGTGGTGCTTGTGTTGTATGGCAATGTAGTGTTTGCAGTTTGTGTTGTATTGTATGGTAATATAGTGTTTGTATTGTATGGTAATATAGTGTTTGTGTTGTATGGTAATATAGAGTTTGTGTTGTATTATATTGTTTGTGTGTATGGTAATATAGTGTTTTCAACCCCTCTATCAGGAGCTCAAGGGCAGAAGAGGTAAACTGATAGAGCTCTCACTAATCAACGTTTTCTCATGCGACGCAATTCCGACCACATTTAGTAGCAGCAAGTGCTCTACTGAACATTCTGTCCCTGTCAACCCTGAAACGTAAAATTGACAATGAAAAGTGTCTGTTTGCAGTAACCCAGTAACTCTTGTTTATTTTACCGCCATCTCGAATATCTTGATAATGTTATCCTGAGGATGTTTCTCATCCTGGTTTTGCTTTGGGATCAGAGGAAAACAAATCTTCCTGTTTACGGATTTAAGTCAAAGTGAATTTTATTTATACCGTAGCAAATGAAGCACACAGTGTTTTACAGAATAATAATAATAATAATAATAATAATAATAAGATATATTTAGACAATTCTTGCAGTGCTGTAACTTAACAATGCTATAAACAAATATTTTTTTAAATAAAATAATATTACAATCAAAATTGCTATTTATCCTATTTAATTGAAGCTGGCAGGATCACTCTGAGATTGCTGCTGGGCTGAAGGTGGCCTAATCCAAGTCAGCACTGCATGCAAGAACCATATTAGAACCATATAGCCTTACACAAAGAACGAACCATATTAGAACCATAAAGCCTTACACAAAGAACGAACCATATTAGAACCATATAGCCTTACACAAAGAACGAACCATATTAGAACCATATAGCCTTACACAAAGAACGAACCATATTAGAACCATATAGCCTTACCCAAAGAACCATATTAGAACCATATAGCCTTACACAAAGAACGAACCATATTAGAACCATATAGCCTTACCCAAAGAACCATATTAGAACCATATAGCCTTACACAAAGAACAAACCATATTAGAACCATATAGCCTTACACAAAGAACAAACCATATTAGAACCATACAGCCTTACACAAAGAACGAACCATATTAGAACGATATAGCCTTACACAAAGAACAAACCATATTAGAACGATATAGCCTTACACAAAGAACCATATTAGAACCATATAGCCTTACACAAAGAACGAACCATATTAGAACCATATAGCCTTACACAAAGAACCATATTAGAACCATATAGCCTTACACAAAGAAACTGAATCCAAAAGTATTAATGCAGAGCTGAAACGGTACAAAAAAAGTCTCATAATGAGACTGAAATGGATTACTCTTCATGAATGCAGCATCCAATCATGCCAATAAGAAGACTGTATAGGATGTAATATAACATAGACTACAGTGGGGTGAGTCATGCACTGGGCAGCTTCGGAGCCCACTGAGAATCACATTACCTCATTCTTCTCCTGTCACATGTGATCAAGTCTCCCTTCACTCCATGTACGACTTTGATTCAATATGCCATCATTCAGTCAGTGAGAACAGAAATAGTTTCAAGTTCATCATTGCGGCTGACTGGCAATGCAAATGTGTACTCAGGAAGTGACAGCTGAAAAGCAGCTGAAGATGTAGTTCATCAAGTGAAGGCAGAGGCGACACCCTCATTGTCCCCCAACCGGCAACGCCGAAAGGTGGGTGGGTACTTTAGATTCACCCCTGTACGTTGGTGGGTACTTTAGATTCACCCCTGTACGTTAGTGCGACGGCACACGTCACAATCATCAAGTGAGCTGTACAAACACCAATCATCAAGTTAGCTACACCACAGTAACTCAGTGTGGTGATTGGGTAAATGGTAATGGCAAATGGACTAGTTTAGTGTCTTGCCCAAGGACATTTCAACATTTGGACAGGAGGAGGTGGGACTCGAACCGCAGACCTTACGATCATTGGACAACCCACACTACCACTGAGCCACAGCCACCTCGCTGTAACGAGTCTCTTTGACATCAGCCTGGATGGTCTGAGCCAGATCCACCCCAGCCTCTCATTTCCGCCACCGCACACAGTTAAAGGACATGGCCAAGATTTGGGGAAATACGCTTGTTTTCCATCTTCCCTGGGGTTAGACAAGCAGTATGAAGCATTTTCAACTCTGTGCGTGCAATATGGAGTGGTGAGACCTGGACCGATTAGCCTAGCATAGCGGTATTCACTGGTACCAGGTAAGGGCCGATTAGCCTACTTTCCAAATGTCACGAAATAACCCCCCAATACAACTCCAAAACTATTCTGTTTAGAGTTTTTAATGTGTGTATTCACCATGTTGAGTGATCACAATTTTTAATTAAACATTTTTGTTTTCTAAGCAGAAATGCTCTGAACTATTTTTTTTAGAACCAGGCGTAGGGATTACATGCATCACTCCAAACGCGTAGCATTGTGACTAGCTAGGTATCGAGGTAAACAAACATGCGATCCAATGAGCGAAGTGGATATCATCAGCTCGCACATAGTTAGATGCTACAATAGACTAGCTCGTATCTAGATACACAGTCCATAACTTTAGAAATATGGTTCAGTGTGTTGTAAAGAGCTGTAATAACAGCAGTCGAGGCCAGGGTATCACGGGTCATTCCATAGGTTTCCAAAGGATCCGGAGCGGGCGAAGCTATGGCTACTTGCTTTGAACATGGATCCCAACACACCGAAGGAGATAATCAACAAGCAGCGTATTTGCATAGATCATTTTGCACAAGATGACCAATACCAAAAAATGGATAGAAACCGAACCATGACAGTGTTTCTAACGGATACAGCCAACCCATCCATCGGAATCGCACAGAGAAGTGAAACGGCTGCGGTAAGTGTTAGGCTAATCGGCCTAACCTGATACCAGTGAATGCCGCTAAGCTAGGCTAATCGGTCCAGGTCTCGCCAATCCATATTGCACGCAGAGTTGAAAATGCTTCATACTGCTTGTCTAACCCCAGGGAAGATGGAAAACAAGTGTATTTACCCAAATCTTGGCCATGTCCTTTAACCTGCAGGGCTTGCCCATGGCTACCTGCAGTTGAATCTTGCATATGCACCCACACACACACACACACACACACACACACACACACACACACACATGCACACAGCAGTGCAGCAGTGCCTCTAACCCCCAGGATGTGCTCCGAGCAGTTTTGAGTCAAATAAGCATTTCAAGCAATATAGGGCATTTGAAGGCCCCTTGATTTAACTTGCCTTGCATGCATATATTCATGACTTTTATGATAATTCTACTGGTTCTTTTGAACCGTAAGTCAAATCAAGCACACCAAGTAGGCCTACTGTATGCTTCGTTTGACATAGTAGGTCTTTCAATTATCTCTTTCTTTCTCTTGAAGGTTTCCACCACACGTTGCCAGTAAACTTGAAGCCTGACCTCCCCTCAAGCCCTGCAGAGAGAATCTATTCACGGAGGATGTCCTCCTCATCACTTATAAAACTCTCTCTGTCTCTGTATCTTCCTCATTAACAACACCCCCCTCTCTTGCACACACACATTAGCTGCCACTTACTTCCCTTCTATCTCATAAAAGTCTCAGCAAGCTGCTCTGGACGAAAAAGCCTATGAAACAGTGAAGTGTTGCACTCTGTGCTGGTTTTGAATTTAATTACCAATCTGACCAGTGAGCAAGGACACAGATGTGCCTTCAAAGACAAATAAATAGAGCAGTTTAATAAAGGGTTTGACAATCAATTTCAAAAACACACACATCACTCACTGCATTTTGTTAATTAAGAAACACAGCTATGGGGTGGTAACACAAGGACTGACTGTAAGCCTTTCCATTTCAGCTTAGTAGAATCATCATGGTAAAATCTCACTGAAACCAAGAGATGATTTGCATGCAGCTGAGATTTGCCGTGTTTACTCATTCACAGGAGAACACAGACCATACCTCTCTGTGGGGGGCTGAAAACTGAGGCTGAAAGCCCACACTGTCTGTGGATGAAGCCTTCATGTTGCATTGAAGCGGTGATAACATAAAAGTAATGTACTGTATGGTACTGTGTAGAGAACAGTAGGGCTGGGTTTAAAAAATCGATTCATCGATTCTGAATCAAATGATTCAGAATCGATTCATGAATCCCAAAATCGATCTTTTATTTAATGAATGAATGAATAAATGAAGGAATGAATAGTTCATTAATTCAGTCAATGATTCATTCATTCATTCATTTTTGGAAATCAGTATCGATACCCAGCCCTAGTATTGATGTGTTGCATAACTTGGCAGTCATGTAATTAAGGTTACAGCTAAAAAAACACGTTTTAGTAACACTAACCGAATCGATATTGAATCGAATCGAATCGAATCGAATTGAATTGTGATAATCGATTCCAAACCTTGTGAATCGGAATCGAATCGAATTCTATGTGATCTGTTGAACTTCCCTTCTCTTTCATCTGATAGTGATACTGCACAACTGTCTCTTCTCTCTAGGTCTCCCACTGATGCCTGTTCTATTATCATGGTCGTTCCTGGGTCATATCTCATTTATCTGTCACATCGTTTCACCAGAGACCCGACAGACACACAGAGTGGAGGAGCAGGGCCATGAAACCTTCCTAATGTGCTACCTGTTGCTAACTCTGCCTTGGACATCTGTATACGATGTCAGGGAGATGCGGTGAACGTTCAGGAACATGAAGGTACTCATATCCATGATCAGGACAATTAGGTCTGATATGGCATATTGTCTGTATCTGAGACATGAGGCTGATATGGCCAATTGGGGGGGTGGTGTCTGAGACATGAAATCGCAATATGGCCTATTGGGGAAAGGGGGGTCTGGCTCTGATACATGAGGCTGATATGCTCTATTAGGGAAAGGGGGGTCTGTCTCTGATTCGATGGTGCGGGTTGGCGTTATTTATACTGAGGAGTGAGTTTAACCAATTGAACTTGGTTACACTCTCTCAGTTGGCATAGGCCTACTGAGCCTGCCAGAGTCTGCAGCTACTGTATGTGTTGGAGTACAGCCTAGCATTTCATCATTTGGCTCTGCTGTTTACAGCATCCAGAGAGTGCCTCATCACTCTCAACTTAGTATTCAAGAGCTGTGTTACGATTGTCACCTATTAATCCATGGTGTGCCATACTTGAGAACGCCTTGACTCTGGACCTGATGAAATACGCCCTTTTCATTTCAAACTACTGAGGCCGCTCCACCGTATCCATCAAACACAATAACATGCATTATTTGAACACTTTTATTGAGCGCCACCCAGCATGCAGCTATTAGATTATGAAAACACTTTCAACAGCAAACAAACTGCCAGTGCGGGGGGTTTGATGTAGCACATGATACACGCATGTACAAGCCATAAACAGAGCCATAATCATGGCCTCTGAACTGTGACAGTCTCCCAGCCTTCAGGGCTTGCTATCCTAGCTCACAACTAATGATACAATCTCAAACGTGGAAAAAGGACCACCTAGACTACTCCTTGTCTATTATCTCGCCTTGAAGACTGTTTTGTACAGATTCACAGAAATGTTTCTTTCTTGAAATATCAAAATCTGTGATGTCATGTTTAAGTGTCTTTGTCCAAGTGTCTCTTAACCCACCCTGCCAGTCAGAAGTGTACTGTAAATACATATCAATAAAGAGTGTAATCTAATATTTTCATATAGACAGAGTATAACCACCAACAACCACAATTGATGTAAAAAAAAAAAAAAGAAGAAGAATATTGCAGCATATTAGCTGAAAAGGTAGCCTATTCTCACCTCTTCAGTCTCACCCTACAGGACACCGCTTATCCAGGCATCCAAGTCCCCTGTTGACCTCATCTCACACACACAGCAACACCTGAGAACTGTCCCTGACAAACCCTGCAGCCTGCACTTCATAAAGTCTGACTCTGACAGTCTGGAACTTCAAGAAAGAGAGTTATGACGGTATCAATCATCTTTTCAAGACCGAGTCTGGGAGGAGGTCCATGGGCTGACAGACAGTCAGAGACACATGCAGACAGGCTGTACCCATGGATAGATGGGTGAAAACACTTGCATTTTCTCACTGTAAAGTCAATTTTCAAGATGTCCACGGACAACCACTGACGCAGCATTTGTTCTGAGTCGCCATTATGGGGGCAGTCCTGGAATTAGTTTCACCCCAATTAAATTAGACTGCGCACTTTGAAAGAAGTGGACTGGCTCACTGAATCGTAGGCCTATGTTACTGAAGTGAAACAACTTCTTTTTCTTTTTAAGTGACATTTTTTAACTACTTTTATTTAGAGATGAAAAACCTGAGGTCTCAGTTCGCAGTAGTAATATACTGGAGTCTACAGATATGCCTACATGATCCTTATGTTATGTTTTTCATAGTATTAACATCAAATGGTTACTTCTTACTCACGTTCTCCCTTCTAAACATGTTTTTAGAGAACCCTATCCCATCTCTCATCTAAAAAAAAAATTGTAGCCTAATTGAAAATGTCTAGGGGCAGAATATCTGAGCTTTTCATCTTATTTCAGTCCATTCAATTCATACTGAGAGGCACATTGGAGACTATTTAAATAAATGTCATTTCAGGTCCCCTTCTGAATCAGATTAGATATGTAACAAATCCATGACTTGACTGTAGGCTATCAAGTTACAAAAATAATGAATGTTATTAGGCTATACACCTTTCAATCCCACAGACTGGATGTTGATGTTTGTTGTTGAAATTCCCTGGAATGAAAGCCCCTTAAGGTAGACCTACATTAGGATAATCTTAATAACAATGTGCCATAACAAGACATATACTAACACAGCTTACCTAGTCAGTAGGCTAAACTACATAGCCTACCAACATAAATCCAAGTTAAAAAATAAATACAAAATAAATTAAAAAAATCTCCAACAATTAGCTCGCCTCATCTGCTAATACGAGCTGTGTCTATGCAACATTACCATACATGTCCAACTCGTACTTAGGCTATGCCTACTAGTCAAAACGGTGCGAACATAACAAGACGAGGAGAAATGGATAGCCTATAGCCTAATAGCCTTATAAGCATGTTGATTACCCTGTCAGTTTACGCTGCCTATCTGAAAATGCAATGTTTCACTCCTAGACAACTGAGCATGATATGCACAACAAAATTATGGAAGATCGGAAGAACGTGGAAGTGTGCCACGCCCTCACAAATTAGACAAAACAGAAGTTCGTAGCTCCGCAACTCTCTCGGCGAAATTGTTGTTACTTTAAGAAATGAAAGTGGGGTGAATGAAACTATACTAGCCTACTGTGGATAGACAAAGCGCGCGTCCCTTACCTGCGCAGCCATGAATGACAGATCCATAGTGTTGGTCTGTTCAAGCCAAGGCACCCAGTAGCCTAACAGACAGAAAACAATGGGTGACGGTTTATCTTATTCCCAAATCGGTACAGCATCGGTCTGACCGACTTCAGAGGGAAGACACCATGTCGAGCGCTTGGAGGTTAACGGTCTTCTCTCCTAGCTCAAGCACGAGAACCGGGAGCGGGAGAATAGATGTCAGCGCCAGACGCAGCTGGAGGTAAGAGGCGCTGGAGGAAGCTGTGGTAGACACGGATACCCCTCTCTCCGTCTTTCTCCGTCCCCCCCCCCTCCGCCCGCCTCTCCTTCTCTCCCTCTCTCTCTCTCCCCCCATATCTCCGTCTCCTCCCTCTCTCTCTTGTTGCTATTGAGAAAGGTTAGGAATCCAGGGAGGTATAGCCTATTGCTGGTCTTAATTTACAGATTTAAATGAAATTTAATTTAATCTCGAGGTTAGCAAACTCAGAGTTTCACTAAACCCACTTTCTGGAATAGCCTACTCCCCAGGACATCATCGGATAAAACATGACTTTATATTTAATTTCTTTAGGCTATCTGGACTGAACATCTATAGCTCGCATGACAAGGTCAGGCTACACAAGGAAGGCTATTTTCGTGACATCAGTGGAGTGACATTTAAGCATAGATGGGTGTTGTATAGCCTAGGCTTACTAAAGGTGAAATGGTGCACTAGGCTACAGTTGTTGTTGACAGTTTACAAGTTGAAGTGAGAAGTTGAAGAGGCCATAAGGCTACAATCAGCCCTTTAGTTACAAAACAATATTTTGTTCTGTTTGTTCTGTAGGGAGGAATAATGTCAGGGATAGGAGGGGATGGGAGGAGGATAATGGACACTGAGGTAGAGGATGACAATGGGACAGCTTCATAAGTGTTTATGTCCTACTGTAGATGACACAGAGCAACAGTTTTGTGTTTATGGCCTACTGTAGATGTGATCATCTTGCAATGTGTTTTTGATTGTTTCTTGAGTTACGGTATGCCATTAATGAGATGAGGCAGATCTACTGGCTCAGCACTGTGGCTACTTGTATCTGTATTCTATTCTACTCTCTCCCTCTGTCTCTTTATCTATCTCTCTCTCTATTCTATTCGTTCTCTCTCTCTCTCTCTCTCTCTCTCTCTCTCTCTCTCGCTGTGTCTCAGTTCAATGCAATTCAAAGAGGTTCATTGGCATAAGAAACATGTTTACATTGCCAAAGCAAGTGTACATTTTAAAGATACTGTATAAAACTAATGTACAGTGTTCAAGAATGTGCAAATACCTGTAGTTGGAGTACAAAGTAAAAGGATAGTAAATATTAGTTGCATTTACAGTGGTTTTTGTGTTGCATTTGCATGCTGCTGTGAGTGTGCATGTGGATGTGCTTTTTCCCCCCAAAGATAAATGGCACCTTATAAGGCTGGAATGGCATTTTGCACCGTCCCATCTCGTCCCTGCAACCTGTCCAATGTTGTCTCCATATTATGCACCATGCCAGAAAACAAATATATTCCTATAGAATACACATGTATTGTATGTATATCGACAAACAACCATATCTGTTAGGGGACAATATAAAGCAAATTCTTATTCTCATTCTCAGGCTCACAGGATATTTAAAATCCTTACCGAAACGAAACACAATTGTGTTGCATCATGCACATTAAGGAGAATCTTAACAGATGCTCTCTGGAATTTCCAACATGCACACACTACAAGATTTGAAAATAACGGCTCATCACTACAGGATATTATTGTGCCCGAAGGAGCAAGTCAGCAACAAACCACTGGTCTCATCTGTAAAGTAGAGAGGTAATAATATAAATATCAAAGAGTTTGATATTATCAGGCGGCCTGTGAGCCGATTGGGAGGTATAAGATTGGATCAGTAAATCCCTCATGTTACAAGATAATCTGGGCCGAACATCAGTACTAACCAACATTCCAGACCAGGTTTCTCCTCCAATTGTCTCTCTGTAGCACATTGGGTGCAGGATAAATAGTGAGGGAGACCAAACAAGAGAGGGAGATGAGAGAGACAAGACAGAATGAGATGCGAGGGAGAAAGACATAACGACAGACAGGTAATTGAGAACTCATCGTCTCCCTTGCCTCTGGATCAGTTATAATCTATAGTTTGAGTGTTAGAATCTGTAGTTCTTAATTATAGGCTAGCATGTGTTAATTTAATCCATAGAGTGGTGAGGTGATCTCACCATTTTGTAGGCTAGCATGTCATTGTGGGGTGTAATTCAAAATTAAATGAAATTATTGTGTAGCCTACTGTACACACAATGGCTGTCCAAAAAAGTTGACTTAACTCTTTAGCGCTATAGTGCCAGGGCAGTGGTCTTGGCTTCTTTTTTTTCAGTTGAAAAGAGTTTGGCACTTTTTGGCTAAAATAACACCAAAATGGCTGTCCTTTTCCTTTATACCAGAGTCTAAAAGTACAGTATGAGGATGTGGAAATATATTTCAGAACTAATTATATGCAAATGTTAAATCAAGTTGATGCTTTGAACGCTCACAAATTGCATTGCCAATGAATATTAGGTTAGAAAATACGATTTCATACAACTTTTGGTATAAGCCATGCTCACTTCCGGTTCCTATCCGGATACAGATAATTTTGTTGGTTGAACAGATACAGATAATGATGTCTCGGTGCATCCCTAGTCAGTAGGACACCTGCTGTGTGGGTAGCAGGAGAGAGTTTTCTTATCTCTCAATCACTGTCCGTTGATTTTATCCACTTAGACATTCAACAACTACACATGCTGATCAAACAGGTGTCAGTGTATCGCTCGTCAGTATCGCTTCCTCTTGCAACTTGCCAAAACTGGGATCAAACCCTCTGATTTGCAAACACACATGTCCACCTCTCATAAACACCTCTACTATGATACTGAAAAACTAGCACTTTGATGGTGCGAGTGGGCGGTATTTATACAGAGGAGTGAGTTTAACCAATTCAATTACACTGACGAAATGCATTCATGGATGGAGGTCTGTTCTCTCTGGGGCACCCTTAGTATTGCAGCATCATAATATGTCAAATATGAAATTAAATTAAATTAATTTTTTAAATTTTTATTTCTAACATGATTTCTACAAATAATAATCAAATAACAAACAAATATGTTTACATGATTTCATTGTTTTAAAAGGAGTAGGATGAAGCCTATGCTTACAGTATCGTGCCCTATCTCTATCCTTCATTTCCAAGTGAGTCTTTTATTTTTTATTTTTTTTTACTAGTTTGGTTACATGATGGAGAATATCCACATTACCAGTAATTCTTCACTAAATCAACAAAAAATAAATAATAATAGTAAACATCATCATCCACAGTATAATACAACAGAAAACAACTTAGAATCCGGAAGATTGACCCCAGTCACCTTCCCTTTCCTATCTTTGATAGCCATCAAATATGGGGCAACAGACAAGTCGTAGAAGGACATATGACCTCTCAGTCTGATTGGGGAAACACATTACATAAACACATTATCTCACAGTCAAAAGTAGAATAAATATATCAGATGACAAAGACTTCCAAGCATCAACTGTACTGGACTTTGTTTAGTCTGGCAGTCATGCATTCAAGGTTCACAATCCTACTGTTCATACAAATATCCAATGTTGAAGAATTGTCTTTTTTGCAGACTTGAAACCAGCAAACAACATTTTCCATTGGGCAACCCTTAGATCAAGATCAGAGTCGTCACTGAGCATGCTGCTGCTCATCCTGTGGAATGGGTGGGGCACCCTCGAGGAACGTACGGAAGTGGTCTGAGGTATTGAGATCAGGTTTCTTAATCAGCAGGTGACACTTCGGGAGGTAGTAGGCGCCCACCAGGCCCATGTTACTCAGTAGGCTGACGGCCATATGTGCCAAAGACTGGTGCTTGTCCGACAAACCTGTGTAGATGGGGATGAAGACCACCCAAACCACACAGTAGATAAGGGTGGCGAAGGTGATGTCCCTGGCCAGGTTGTACTGCCTGACAGGCTTCACCGCCATGAACGTGCACATGAAGGATATGAGAGCCAGGAGGGCGTTGAAGCCTTGCATCAGGCCAAAGCCTAAGATGGGCTTAATTGGGCATGCCAGGAACTTCCTTACAAATTCCACCTTCATTCGGGCCAGATATTGGGATAAAGAAGGCCCCTCCTGTACAAACCAGCCACAGATCCCAGCCTGCACCCCACAGCAGGCCAGCACCAGGAACCAATGGCCAACGCCACTCATCGTGCCCAGGTGAGAGGAGGCTTGCTTGGGGAACTCTGTCACATACACTATCTGTGTGAAAAGTGGTTTATAGTAAGGGACAGAGAATTAGATGTTTAACATGTTTTTTGACATTTGTATTACCCATAATGTGACTGCAGTGGACATTGAACCGGGGCCTCCTACATTAAAGATGTGTGCAAACTCACAAACCAAAGTCTAGTCATTGCAAGCCTAAGTGCGGTCATCAAACCACCTCCGTTACGCTTATTCATCCCACAGTTCACTGGACTATTGTAATTTGACATTTGCAAAATGCTATTTACTTTATTTATTTATATTCAACAATTGTTCAAGGCACCACAGAGATGATGTCCACTTCAGTTCTCACCTGCAGAGAGATGGCCAGGATGGTTGCCAGGGTGACAGTGTGGAAGACGGAGGTGACGGGCAGCCGCAAGCGGCACACCGTGTCCCCGGGCCTCCCCAGGAACAGAGCCAGGCTGAGGCAGCCCCCCACCAGGCCCAGCAAGGCCAGGCCCCCCAGGGCCCCGCCTGAGGCGTTCACCACAGGGGTGTCGCGGTGCTGGACGAACAGGACCCCCACTGCCCCCTGGCACCCCAGCAGCAGGACCCCAGCGAACAGCAGGACCAGGGACCCGGGCTGGCCCCAGGTCAGATATTCATAGATAGGCTTGGAGCAGTTGGTGCTGCGAACCAAGGACCACTCACCCGGAGGGCACTTTGCACACTGTATATAGTCTATGAGTTAGGAGGGAGGGAAGGGGACAGAGAGATGGGTTAAGGCTAATTTATACTTCGTGAGACAACCCCTGTGAGACACATTTTTTGGCTCAATGAGGTAATTTGGAAGGTCTCATAGGCTGTGAGCCACTCGGCTTGTACCTCCTAAAATTTCTAACGGCTCACACCGCGTCATATATGTCTCACAGCTTTGATTGGTTGACTGGAATGCGAATACACAATGACAAAACAATTTCAAAGATATACAGTATGAGACATGAGCCATGAGCCGTCTAATGAAGTATAAACTAGGCTTTAGAATGATGGCGCTGCATGGCACTCACTCACTCACTCACTCACTCACTCACTCACTCACTCACTCACTCACTCACTCACTCACTCACTCACTCACTCACTCACTCACTCACTGTTTAAACCTACTGGTGCTCTTTTGGATGGTGCCAGGCAGGCAGTCAATGCAGTCAAAGCAACAGGAGTGGAAGCCCTTGACTCTGCGCACCTGGCCTTCTGCACAGTCTTGAGAACAGGTTGAGGTGGGCACCTGAACGTAAGGCACAGCAGGTACAGTAATTTCAGCACTTATTCATTTCTCTAAATGAATTTAACTTTTCATATGTACACTCATGACCCTCCACTACATTTCAGGTAAGATTTCCATTTATGTAGGTTACTGATAATAGCAGTGAGATATTTGTTTATATAATGAACCGGGATGTACTTTATATATTTTAATGAGGAGGCTACCAGATAGAGGAGGTTACCTCAGAATTCTTTGTGTGCCATTGTACGAGGCTCCTGTTGATGGACAGAGTCTTATAGAAGCTGCCTACTTCTTTGAAATCCAAAGACTTGTTCACCCAGACCCACTGCATTATGTTGTATCCTCGGTTTGGATTTCCCTCGCTGTCATATTCAAAATGAGTTTCATTCAAGTTGAAAGAGATGCCCTTCAGCACCTCCAACAGCTGCAAGGGAAGGTTTTTGTATTTCACATTTAGTATAATTTGCCATTGATTAAATACAGCTCATATTAATGTATCTCTTTTGTAGCCACATTGAAAGGGACTTTACCTGCCAAGGATATATTTTGCTTTGAGTGTCCCACTTGCACTTGGTGGCACTACATTCAAGCATATTGTGAAGTGCCTGAGCGACACTGTAGATGGCAGCATACACCCCAAAAGCAACCCTTTTCACCTGGGGTGCGGTGACCAGGCTCAGGTTGGCCGGGGACAGGTTAAAGCACTCTGGGCAAGGGGCGTTTGTGAAATGGTGGTGGGATGGAGGGGGCCGCGTGGGCCACTCCGCGCTGAGCCTGGACAAGAGCTCCCGGGTGTAGTTGATGAACAGGTTTAGGTTCTCAGTCATGTATGTGAAGCCCAGGATGGTGCCAACTGTGTGGATGTTTGGCATGTCGGCGAGAAGGGTGCTCAGGGACCAGCCTGCGCTGGCTATCCAAACAAGTGTCAGGTTCTTCTTGATCACCTGAAGACAGAGCAGCAGACTCAATTTTGGTCATACTGTAGGCATTAAAAAATTGAAAATGTTTATTGTTGATGTTGTTTTGTTAGCTGGGAATTACAAGTACGGTGGCACCGAACCCTCAGGCATTACAGTACATTCTGACCGGCACGCCCCTTCCAAGTCAGAATAGACAGTTATTCCCACTGACCTCTGTGAAGAAGGTTTGCGCTGGATGAGCGGCGGCGAAGACCACCACCACGCCCACGTTGGTCTCCACAATGCGATCCAGGATCCGGTTGACCATCGGCTTTGGGTCACCGTAGACGGGGATCAGTCCCTCGTACGCCACACAGATGGACATGCTCGCCGCCATGGTGGAGAACTGCCGCTGTCCCTGGCGTCCGTACCCGTCCGCGCTGCCCACCACCGCCACCCAGTTCCAGTTGAAAATGCCGAGTAGGCGCACGATGGCCTCCGCCTGCAACTTGTCACTGGGCACCGTGCGCAGGAAGGATGGGTACAGGGATTTGTCGCTGAATCTTTCACTGGTGGCCAGGTAGCTGATCTACAAACATGTGAGAACATCACTCACCTCTTCAAGAAGTACTACCAGGATCCTTCGTCTTAAAGCATCTATTGAAATAATTTATTAATTGAGGTATATTTATATTTTGCTACTCATGCACTTTCGCTTTAACACTAGATTATGCTCTTAGTCACTTTTTAGAAAGGAGATGCACTTCTGAGTAGTAGTACACTGACTACCTACAGTACTTTAAATGCAATTATTGTAAGTCGTTTTGGATAAAAGCGTCTGCTAAATGACTATAATGTAATGTTGAAGGACAGAAATATTTTTTAAGATACATCTTATTTTCAGCAAATTTATATTCCAAACAATAATAGACAATGACAATTTCACAACTTCATCATGTTGATGTACACAGAGATCCATTGAAACAGATTGTTCTGTGACAAACCTGACCTGTGGCATGAGGAAGAATCCAAGGAGTTTCCCAATAACCGACACCATATCAGTGCTGGACGGCCCGATCACAGCCACCACTCGTGTCTCATAGTCCGTGTAGTTGCACCTGATGGCCAGCCGCCTGCTGGACCCCTCGGTGAGGAAGAGGAGGGTGGGCTTCATTATGACTGCAGTCTGTATGCAGTCATCATATATCTCGTATCCCAACTTGATGCCTGGGAGTAGAGTTTGGTTGGCGTTGATCTCGTCCACCGCAAATTTCATCACCAGGGCCAAACCAAGGCCTTGATTGAGGATCCTGCCAGAATGGACAAGTACAGGGAAGGAGTTATCTTCATGGTCAAAGACAGAGAGTCACGAAACGAGAAAACATGCTATACCTCTTGTGATTTGAAGTATTAGAGTATGCAAATTCTAGCACTGACTGCTGGTGGCACTCATTCTTATTGAAGGTACAGTCAGATCACTTCCTGATAAATAAACTACCTACCTGACTACAGTGTAGGTAGGGAAGGAAGGAAGGAAGGAAGGAAGGAAGGAAGGAAGGAAGGAAGGAAGGAAGGAAGGAAGGAAGGAAGGAAGGAAGGAAGGAAGGAAGGAAGGAAGGAAGGATGGATGGATGGAAGGATAGGAAATCCACTGTTTTATCATACAGCAATTGACACATCCACAGGTCTGCAGAAAGCAGGGATCAGAAACATACACACAATGTGGTCAGCCGATGAAATTTGATCTCTGCCTTTGACCCATCCATCCAAGCCATGAGCAGTGGGCAGCTTTCAGCTCCCAATGACCAAGTCCAAGTGCTCAGTCCAAATCCTGCACCGGACTGTAGAGCGATCTGTTCTTCTGCATGTTTTTATAATGGGGTTCTAGGGAGTATACCCTTGTGAATACAGGGAGAACATGCAATCTCCACTCAGAAAGGTCCGGAAGATACCCCACCTGAGTACCTGATAACACTGGGGAGAACATCTCCAGTGCCGGCATCGTCCCAAGCGGGAAACGAACCCAGGACCTTCTTTTTGTGAGGCGACAGTGCTAAGTACTGTGCCATCGTGCCACCCAAATGTTTTAATGTAACAAGTTGTTGACATGATGACCCTGTGTGGCTCAATGGAACCGAGTGACAGTCCAGCAGCACATGATAGGCTATCTGTACCGTGACTTAAATGATGATTTAATTCGGTGGGGGACAGTTAACAGTATTTTGTGATTTGGCCGTTTTCCATTCCATCCTAACCTGTCACAGCTTATGTCGTCAGGCTCTTCTCTCTGGCTCAGATTGCTGGTGAGCTCGTGGATGGGGAACAGCCCTCCCAGCAGAATGTCCCCCGACATGTTGAAAAGGTCTGTAGAGATGTTCTGGAACCAGGCGGGCAAACTGTGACTAAAGCCTGGTGCAAACAGCCAGCACAGGACCAGCAGTGGTGTGGCAGCCATGCTAGCTGGAGGACAGAGAAACAAAGGGACATACAGTACAGAGGTTGTGCTGGGAGGCTCAGTCAGTGACAGCATCGCACACTAACAATGTCCAGGTGTAGAGTTCAAGCTATATACAGTATATGCGTACATTGTACTATTGTAACGATTCGTGAACAAAACATTTAATTAAGTAACAGTGCTGCTTTCGGGTCAGAACTTTGTATCTCCAAAATGGTAAGTTTTCAGAATGTTGAAAAGAACATTCCAATTTCTGTTTTTGAACATAAAATTACATATGATGAGCTGTTTAGAATACCAGTACATTAACTGTAGTTGGTCCCAGGGCTGGGAGGTGTTCAGGGGTTGTAAAGGGTAGTCCCAGCTTTCAATTAGGATAAAACAAATAAAATAACAAAAAATGGATATACAGTAAGGTTTTGACCCGACAGCAGCGATAGCATTTGAGAAACACAGCAAGTATCTACAGAAAAAGAAAATGAGAAGCATTAAGACTAGTTAAGGCAAAACAGTCTAGTTAAGGCAAAACAGTTAAACCATTCTGTCCCTGGTCTATGAGAACCCTGATGCAGACTCACTTGTAGAGGAAACTTAGCAAAAGCTTGGAGAGCTGCTCGGTGCCTTGTGTTGTTGCCCAGGAGGTCGGCTGAGTGAGTGGAGCTCTACCTGTGGAGAGTGAGTTTTTACTTAGACCTCCTGTTTGCTAAGTGCCAGACTAGATGCACTGTATTGCCCCAGGTGTGCTTTCAGCCCCGCACACGTGACGAGCAGTGAAATTGTGTGGTGAACATGAACATGTTTGGAAATTACACATTTGTACAGAAATGACACATTTACACAGTCTCTGAGTGGCTCCATTAATGGAACAATGACGCCAAGAAGGATTCTGGCGATTAAATACAGAATGTGTGCAAAATAAACATACAGGGTTTCTTTGTGATCTGCATTGTGTTCGATTCATGCGTGCCAGGTGTTGTTGTTGTTTTCCTGTCATTTGCTTGTGGTTTCCTGTCATTTCCTTGTGGTTTGGCATCCTCCAGGCCTCCAATGTGTAGCTCCTGTGTGATTTGACTTGGCATAGTGTTGATTTGTATAGTGAAGTTCCTGAGTTGTGAACGTGTGTACTGGGTGTGCCGCTGCGGTTCCTTCATGATGTCATGTCATGTTCAGGGAAATTCTGTGGGGATTTCATGTTTCACCAGCCTCACTAATACTGACATTAGTAGTCTCATTTCCTCTGTTGGTCCTGTAAGTCGGCATATCATTTCAGTTCTTTTAAGTTCAGTAAAAGGTTTAGGTTAAGTTAGCAGAAGTATTTGTAACACTAGGATAGGACTGTACTTGTTTTTCACGTCCCAGTGTCTGTTGCCTCGAGACCGATAGGCCTGTTAATGGAACTTGGTGGAGGGGTGTAGCATGGGCCAAAGAAGAACCCATTACATGTTGAAGTAGATCCTAATCCACAAATTAAAACAAAACTTTGAGCGAAGCCAGCTCCCCGTGTGGAGGGCGATAAAGACACAGGGTTTGGACTGGGGGGTGCGAGGGGAGAGCCTGGAGTGCACCGGACCGCTCCCCGCCGGCTGCGACCCAATGGGTGTGCCACAGAGCCGCTGAAACATGGCCACTCATTCACCTCCATTCATTTGTTAGACTTGGGCTCAAGAGCGAAAAATTCACCCCATTCATTGTAAAGGGGGGGTGAAATGGCCATATTTCAGTGTGGGAAGGTCACAGAGAGACGGGGTTTGGACTGGGATAAAGCTCTCGACCTAACACACGCAGCAATACCAAACATGACATGCGCGCACAGAGCCAACACAGAGCTTTGAGCAAAACCAGCATCGCATGTGGGGGCACTAGATACATGGGGTTCGGACTGATGGGGTGCGGTGGGAGAGCCTGGAGTGCACGGAACCCCCCAGCCAGGTCCGATCCAAAGCGGACGCCACAGAGCTGCCCACACACAGCAGCCCATTCACCTCCATTCATTTTTTTTTCTCCCGACTTTGGCGGCTCAGGAGCGAGGAAACATACAGTACAAACCTGCTGTGTGGGTAGTCAGGGAATCACTGCTGTGTACATAGGAAAGCGTGGGTAGGAAACCTAAGACTAATCAATCAAAATCCAATGTGAAGCAGCAGACAGGGATTTGGTAGTGAAGTCACGAGGGAACACACAGCGAGGGAACACAGGGTGTTTGTCAAAGCAGATGGATGTAAACTGATAGCACCCATGAGCATGCTCAGAATAGACATAGGCTACACACAGGGAAGTGATGGAACTTACCACAAACACACACACACACACACATTCGCTCACACACACACACATTCGCTCACACACACATTCGCTCACACACACACACACACACACACACACACACACACACACACACACACAGACATTGTAGACTCACAACAAGCTTCCCAGTAGCAGAAAGGCTAACACATCATGCCTAATGCCTCTCTCCGAATGTGGCAGAACGTGGACAAGAGAGAAGAGAAATGGAGGACCAGGTCTCCAGTGGCCCTGGACCCTGCTCAGCCTCCCGCTCTGCTACTAAACAGATGTGACATGATGCCACACTCAAGTGCTTACAGTGGTGATATTCACTGTTCATGTAGTAACTGACATCCAGTCTTATCTTCATAGACATATGACACGTACAGGTTGGTGTCCTCCCCCAGTGTTCGTTGACAGGGCCCCGTTGCTAGGCTTTGACAACACACATCGTCATTCCATATTGTGATGCTTAAGCAATAATACACGAGAAGCCGTGCTATTTGAATATCGGTATGACTGTGTTGTGAGAGCTTAACTATTCAAAAACTCAAATGTGCTGTGCTCAGCCTTCCAGCATCACAAAATAGTTTGCCCCAATGTTTATTGTTGCTAAGCAACCTCAGACGATTGTTCAGCATAGCAGCAACAGCTAGCTAACCTTAGCAGCTAACTCACTATTTTATAGGAAATAAGGTTAGACCATTAATATTCTTAGATTTAGAATTAAATTCTAGAACATTAACGTTCGATTCTTGTGTTTCTTTCATAGAAAAAACAACAACAACTGACAAGTTTTAATTAAAGGATTAGTTTGTTGTCATGTACAGGACATGCCCGTGTGACAAGGATTCTGTTGCCATGAGCCACAGAACTGTGATCCAGATAATTATGTCAGTGTCAGTAGCTAAAAGCTGCTGTACAACAGCTGATCATCCTGCAGAAAAATAAGGAAAATACATTAGATTAATAAAAGATGAAATTTGCAGTGCATTATTGGGCTTCACTTGTAAGAGTTGTTTCATTGGAACTCTCATATGTCTTTAATTTCTTCCGACATGACATTAGGCTATGTAATGAGCTCTGAACTCAGAAATAATGGCATAAAATGGTCCAAGTAATCAGTAGTAGTTGTTGTTTGAGCCATCGGTAGCTTGATGACTGTAGAGTGTTATTTAACAACCTCATTACTGTATATAGAGAGTAAGACCAAGATTTGGTCCATAATGATTGTCAGTGAAAAAGTAATGAACCTCATTCATTCATTCATTCATTCATTCGTTCATTCGTTCATTCATTCATTCATTCATTCATTCATTCATTCATTCATTAATTTCCCAATAAGGGATGAGAGAGGATCATGAAACCATAATAAGGATGTCCTTCCATCCTAACCTTCCAATCACATTAGATATTTTAATAAAACCATAGCAGTGTTTCATTCAGCCAGCTCCTGAACTCCCTCTGGGCTTGGTTTGAATTATTTATTGCAAAACATCACAACTCATATTGAGGAGGGACTGATGGAGACTGATAGAAGACCGATAGTAGACTGATATACAACTCATAGATAAACTGATAGAAGACTGATAGACGTCTGACTGATAGAATTCTATTCTACAGCTAATAAGCACACAGCATTCTTTGCATGAGTGCATGAGAACATGCTGTATGGGTTGCATGTGTAATCTTTACATACCAACACCTTTGCATGGTGTGCATGAGAACATATGAATGCATTTTGCCCTCAAAATGCAAACATCCTTGCAAAATATATGTGATTTGAGAGGCAAGAATGAGATGAGCGTGTGTTTATGTGTGTGTAACTTTTTTTCATCCCTATCATCTGCCTCCTCTCTGACACAATACAGTGTCTAGTCTTTAATCAAAAAGTTAAGTCACATTGAGGTTTTCACCTAATTTTCAAGTGCGTTGAGTTGACAAATAAACACATATACTAAGCAATAAACAACAATAAATAAAACATTGTAAACATAATTAACATCATGCAATAGCTAAGTAAGTTAAATAAAACAGTTGCATGCGAGACACAATAGCCCATGATTAGAGCCCTAAAAGGACCATAAGCAGGTAACATCTCCAATTTAAACATGTTTTGTAATTGATTACATAATCTAGGAGCTAGAGCTGCAAAGGCAGACATACCCTGGTCTGTATTGCTAGATCTAGTAGAATATGTATTACTGTTTGGAATCAACATTGAGCTAATATATGGGGGTAGTTTTCCTGTAAGAGCTTTGAAAATAAACATACAGGTGTTTATTTTGTCTAAAGAAAGTTATCTTAAACAAGTATTTACAACTGCTGGTTAATTCCAGTGAGTTGCCACGCTGTATCATACTATCATCTATACTATACTCCCTATCTTCTCATGTTTTGACAGAGACACGTAATGGTGTGACACATTTGTTTGCCCTTCAGCGCCTGTCATTAATTAAACACTTTGCATGATCAACACTGCAGTATAGCTTGTCTCTGGCCAGAAATAACCTCTATGCTTTTTCCGAATCACTTGAAGGGATTCTTCAAGTAATTTTCTTCATCGGTTTGACATTCTTTAGAGAAGGACGCTCCAGAACAGTTAAAAAGTTTTCCTATCCCTTAAAAAAAAGTCCTCAACTGTTTTTGCATTCTGAAGAACATGATGTAGGATGTTTCTGAGCCAACTTGCCCCGTCTTATCACACTAACCATGCCTTCTGTTGGGAAAATATCCCATTGAAACTATTGCTGTTGGATATGAATGGCCTCTCCTTCTGTAAACCTGAATTGTGTGATTGTAACTGTAACGTGTTATTTATCTTACTATTTTCTAATTGTCGTATCTTACATGTGCAGGTCACATTCTGTGGAAAACTAAACCAGGAAGGTAAATACAGTCAGATCATGTCTCATGTCATGCAGTCAGATCATGTATTTTTTATTTGCATCTGAGTATCAGTCCTTGCTCTGAAACATATCTGTGGTCATCCATAAACATAAGATGATCAAAACAAAAACATGTCTCTCTTTACAAGCCAGTGGTCACTGGAGAGACAGCTTGTCCCTTGAGTCAGAGACAGATACTCCTGGGAGAAGGCTCACCTGTCCATCATTGTCAATTATGCCCCAAAGAAATGGAACACATTACCTATAGACTTCAGGGAAGCCAGCTTGCTAAATAATTTTAAAAGAAAGATGAGAATGTATCTGTCCACGTTAGATAGAACTAGCTCTCCTGATACAAGCCGAACACTCTTCTGCACTTGCTTTTTAAAGTGCAGCACTGATTAAATTATACTGAAGGAGACAAATACTTTGTGGATAGACAAAACTGACCACTCTAGGACATTAGCCTTATATGAGGTAAAAACACTCTTTGAGGAATAGGCGAAATGCTTAAATGTCTGTCGTGGCAAAAAGATGAAATAAGCTACTGTCGGCCTCATATAAGTGAAAACGCTATTCGAGAAATAGGCAAATTGCTACCATCTCCCTTGTGCGATTACTGATATGATTATGATTTTGTCCTTTCTTATTCCTGCACTTCTTTCTAAAATGTTGTATTTCACTTGATTTCTTCATTTTTATAACTTTATTTTATCTTATTTTTTTATTGGGTTGGGTTTTATCTTCTATCTTATTTTCCCTGTTTTTATGTTCATGATGTGAAGCAGCCTGCACATATAATTTCTTTGTTGTAAAGCACTTTGAGCGGCATTTTTTTGTATTAAAGGTGCTATAAAGTTTATTATTATTATTATTATTATTATTATTATTATTATTATTATTAACATAGACCCTGAAGTCTCCATTCGACACCCTCCTCTTCTTAAACTGTACCGTCTGACTGCCATAAAGCATGAGCTTCCTTGTCTCTCCGCATCTCCACCTGCCAACATCCATCCAGAGTCACGCTGTCCCCTTCCGTCGCATGCCACCCATGACCTCGCCTTTCAACCCTCATCCTCCGCACTCGCTTACCGAACGTTACCCCGTCTTCCTCAGACCTCAGGCTGCTGACAGACTCTGATAGCCGAGGGCTGATGTGTGCACGGTGCGTCCCACAGCCACGTCAGCCCTGGGCCATGCATGGGGAGATAAGTGGCCCATGCAGAACGTCACAGGACATCTATGTAAACGCTGGAGGGAAGTCACAACAGGCAGGAGAACGGCCGAAGCAGACGATGAGCTCAGGGGCTGTCGTAGGACAGTTTGAAAACGTTTTGTGAGAAGGTGAGAAGTTCAGTGTTAGATCAGTGAAATCAATGCTCAGTAGAAGCTTCTCCTCGGCTCACTTTGTTTCTCACAGAGACTCAACATATGGAACACAGACAGCAACCTTACTGCACATATGTGAGTTGGATGATTCAAGTTTTGAATGACACGTTTGATTATCGTGATTATCCAGCTTTACAGGGATGACACCCTAGAGGAACAGAGCCATTGTAAACACAGAGAAGGCAGTTTTAGTTGGAAAGGGAATGTGTGTGCGTCTGTCAACCTCAGGAGGACAGCACTACTTTAGCTTTTCAATCACGTTGCCCCAGGCTCAAACACAGATGATTGCACAAGGGAATTTGGAGGATGTGTGTGTGTGTATGTGTGGGTGTGCGTGTGTGTAGGTGTGCGTGTGTGTGTGTTGGGGCAGAGGTAGTGCAGGTAACTGAGGGCATGAGGCTGAGTCTCGCTCAGTTATGTTGCTCAGTAGATTTCCCCACGGACCAACTCCCCACCGTGCCCACACACGCACACACACATACACACACACTTTCTGCCCAACCCCTGCTCATTTCATTCCATTTGTTGGGGCTGGGAGCTTAAGTCGACCCATTTCTTCTTTAGAGACGGCATTCTCGCAAGCTGAGGACGGTTAGAAAATGGAAGCACATTAGGAAACCTGAATATAATTTGATCATTTTAACCTGCAAGCACGCACTTTGACTTAATTTACATTTAGCAGAGCATGGAGAGACTCTCAGTAAGGTCTAATGAATGAAATCAGCAGGGACTGTTTCAGACTGTGTGACACAGAACACTCTCCCGAATGAGAACGCGTGCAGAAGGTACCTGCAGATAGAACACAGCAAAGCTTTTAACCAAAGTCATAGGAAGTCTCCACACGTACAATACCTATAAAACATCCATATAAAATAATAGTAAGGCTCACATTTCACTTTGGTTTATGAGAGGTGGTAAACTGTGAGTTTTATACACCATTGCGCATTATATTGCTCTTCACAAGCCACAGATATATGAGCTATGTTAAAATGTGGATATGTGGATATATGGATAGTGTTAAAATGTGTATTTCCCAGTGGTGAGTTGGGGGGCAGTTGAGGGCAGCGTTGACCCTGTAAACAAGACTGATACTTTACAGTCCAACAGAGGACAAACCAGCCGTTTATTAACAGCTTTAAGGGTCACCACGGCAACAGATGTGTAACCTTCAGCATGTTTGGACGGCCTCCAATCACACCTCTTCTTTCTTTGTGTGTCCGCCCACCCCCCTCCGAGTGCCAGTGTGATTAATGTACCAGCCTGCCAGTTAGCTTTGTTTCTGGTGTGAATGAATTATGGAAACTCCAGAGCTGATGTTGTGAGGAAGTAACTGAGGCCAATAACAAGACATTGTCAGGAACTTAATCTCATCTGGATGCAAATGTATTCCAGTTTGCCAACTAATTTATTCAGCTGAACGCAAGTTTTCTCCCTGAGGAGAGGAACAGTAGCCTCGTGAGACCATCCTGATTTTGCGAGCTTACATTTTGTTTTTCTCGCAAATCAATATCTCTCCATAGAGATCCGTTTGGGCCAGCTCAGAAGATGATTTCACCAATCAGCGTTGGTTCTGAGGAGTTTGAAATACAAACAGCCACACAGGGCGGGTTGATGACAGCTAGGAGCGGTTGAAGTTAGCGCATCATAGACCTTTTCAGATTGTTTTTTCAGATGGTTAATCCAATCACCTGCCTACTTTGAAAGTACCTGCCCTGTTCCAAACAGTTTCCAACGGAGAGTTCCCAGATGGTTACACAAAGCAAACCATCTGGCGCATAAGGTTAGAGGAACAGGGAAAGAGGGGACTTTTTTTTTCTGGAATGTGAGATGGAGATTCAGTGTGACCTGTGTCGGGCTGTGTAATTGGAATGTGAGACGTGTAGAGCTGTGTAATTGCTTCATATTTAATACGTTGAACATGAGGTGGGTGGGAGGCTGCCACAGACGAAGCGAACAATTGCGTGCTCCGTGCTGGGCTTCCTGCTTGTATCTTTGCCGGGCTGTTTCTGATATGCACTTTTTGTGTTTGCTGCACCGGAGCATGAAATGTGTCACTAAATGAGTGTGGCCAAGCACCTCAGAAACCATCCCTGTCACATGGTCTGGTGGTGCATGTGGTCGGAGAGGAAACGCATGTAAGAGCCAAAGTACATCATTTTCCACTGGGCAAATCTCAATGTCATCTGAGGTGACTTTAGGCTACTGCTTTAACCTAAAAAAAGAATCATGTTCAACTACTTTGGTCTCAGTTCAATGTTCTTTTCTCAGACTGTATTATGGGTTCTTTTATGTTGTTGCCAGAATCTCTGATATATGAATCTCACTACTGAAATATTGATTTTGTTTCTTTACTTGCCGTAATCTGGATGGGGACAGTGATTGGATCAGTGTGTGGCTTTGTTTGGAGTGGGACTCGTTTGGAATCTTGTTGGCCAGATGAATGGTAAGTGGTCTCTAAAAGGCTGTCAGTGTTTATTAAAAGATGACATTATGAGAAGGTCACCAATGCTGTCGTGTGCCCCCCCCCCTCCTCCTCTCAATCCCTCCACCTCCTCCCTCCTTTGCCTCGGGCCGCCAGCGGTACACAAGGTCAGGGCGGCGGAGACGGATGGGTGCCAACGCCACCCACAGCAGCTACCACACTCAGCTCAGCTCCCACGCCTCTGACATTTCAAATAAAGTCCCTTAGATGGACATCAGCCTGACCAGCATGGTGATGGAAGACCATGTGACTGTAGAAATGGTGACTACTGTGGGGACAGGGTGGGGTATTGTGGTTCTTTTCATTAGATCTCATTTGGTGTGAGAATGAGGTGAGTGAAGTGGATGGTGATTAGGCCTACGGGGCTATTAGATGTGAAAAGGTCCATTTTTTGGCAGTTTTGTTGTTCTTTGAACAGTGAACATTTTTTGTGCTTTCCATTTCTACTTGTTTATTTGTATTTGTATCCTGTTAACATACTACTGTACATGTAGACTGCAGTATCTGTGGTATTTACTCAAGTTTGGGTTGCTGTGGGCTGCCATGCAGAAAGGTGGGCTTCCATTCACTTAAAGCTCTAAACTTAACTTCACCTCTGAGATAAACAGAGTTGCAGGGATATCTACTGTACATTGCCATACAGGAATACCTACTGTACAATTTCCTTAATGTTACTATTACTTTATGTTACATTTTACTCAAGGGGCTCAGTTAACACATGCCTCAAGGTGTGAATCTCCTGACACCCAGCTCCTAACTTGCTCATTCTCTGTCAGCCGTGAGCCCTAGTCAGGCTGGGGCTCTGACTCCTGGGTAACTTCCTTCCTGCTCCTGTGAGATCAGAGCACACGCTGACCCAGTTTCTCTGGGCTTGTACTCTCAAACCTCTCTGGACAGAAGCACTCTCAAATTGGGCAGTGCCGTTCCTTGTAGAGGAAGCTCAAGGATGGTGATAACTTGTCATGCAATAGGTGTTAGTGTCAGGGTTAGGGCTGGCTGACCGGCTAGCTCAACCAGTTCAGCATCAACATCACCAGCTCCATGTTGGCCATTGGTACCCATATCATGTACCTGAGAAATACATTTGTTTTATTTATGGTATGTTATATTATGTTATGGTAAAGATGCATATAAACTCACTGTGATTCTAACTCATACGTCATAACCTATGAGTAGGTCTCATCCATCATACTGTTCATGTTTCATCAATTCAACCCTTCACTCATAGTTTTCAAGCTACAGTATATGGTTTTATTTTGTGCTCGATTGCAAAATTGCCTGATTTCAACAGTTTGAGATTCTGCTATTGCCTGCTGTCTCACTAGAGGTCAGCAGCTGACTGATTTTGCTGAGATGATTTTACGAGCTTACAGGCTTCTGATCTGATCTCTGATCTCAGAGAAGTGAAGGGGAGGACTATATGTATTTATTCATCACACTGTCGCCTTATTGGATATGGCAGTCGAGTATGTTGATCTCAGAAATAAGATCTGAAATGTTTGCTGGACTTTTAAACCAGAAAACATAAACTTTTGCCCAGCCACACTGACAAGATAACGTACAGTATTAATAACTTGTGTCATTTGTATACAATATTGTATACAGTCAGCGCTGAAAACTGTTCAAGTTCGATGAACGGTCTTGAAAATATCAGATACCGAACACAGACAATAGAAGGACAATTCATGATCAAGCAGAGGAATAGTACATCACACCCCTCAAAGACATTGACTAGACACAAAGAGACATTGAAGTCTCTGACACTGAATGTTTCCCAAAACCTGGACTGAGAATACCGTCTTGGATCCCTCGGAAACCCATCAAGACGTAAAAGTGATGGATCTAAACCAGCAGCCGTCTGCAGAGGGCAGTGTGCTACTGTGCACTACAACACGGCGTGCACTACAATCTCTTCACTAAGCGCCCGTTCTCTAAAGCCTCTCTCTCTCTGTCCCCCTCTCCTTTTGAACACAGACACATCTTCAGGGCTGTGAAATCTCTCTGGCGTTTCTTTTAAAGAAGACATCCTCGCTGATCCTCTGTGCTCATCCTGTCTCCGTCTGCCCCCCCCGCAAAAAATGGGTCACTGTAAACAAACGGCAGAACAAGCAGCTCTGAGAGAGAGACTGGAAACTCCACATGGAGACAGATAGAGGCTGTGACAGAGGCAGGTAGAGGCTGTGAGGTAGAGGCAGGTAGAGGCTGTGACAGAGGAAGGCAGAGGCTGTGAGGTAGAGGCAGGTAGAGGCTGTGACACAGGCAGGTAGAGGCTGTGAGGTAGAGGCAGGTAGAGGCTGTGACAGAGGCAGGCAGAGGCTGTGAGATAGAGGCAGGTAGAGGCTGTGACAGAGGAAGGTACAGTAGAGGCTGTGAGGTAGAGGCAGGTAGAGGCTGTGACACAGGAAGGTAGAGGCTGTGAGGTAGAGGCAGGTAGAGGCTGTGACACAGGAAGGTAGAGGCTGTGAGGTAGAGGCTGTGACACAGGAAGGTAGAGTCTGTGACAGAGGACGGCAGAGGCTGTGAGGTAGAGCAACGTAGAGGCTGTAACAGAGGCAAGTAGAGGCTGTGAGGTAGAGGCGGGTAGAGGCTTTGACAGAGGAAGGTAGAGGCTGTAACAGAGGAAGGTAGAGGCTGTGAGGTAGAGGAAGGTAGAGGCTGTAACAGAGGCAAGTAGAGGCTGTGAGGGAGAGGAAGGTAGAGTCTGCGACAGAGACAAGTAGTGGCATTGACAGAGGCAGGTAGAGGCTGTGATAGAGGCTGTGGCAGTCTGTGACCTCATGACAATAATGGCTCTCAGCCAAGTGTGCCATAACCGTGGTGTGGGCAGTCTTTTGATGAGGTTAATGAAGATCTCCAGTCCACCTTGAGGTTCAACTGTCCATCCAGCCCCAATGGCCAATCGATGGTTGGCTGATTATTAAGTATTGAACTCCAGTTGTATAAGTACTGTGTTATGCCGGGTGCAGACTAGAGGATTTTAAGCCTGATTTTAGCTCTGATTCACCCCTCCCGACAATCGGGGGGGGGGGGGGGGTGTTTCCCGAATCAAGGCTTGTCGGAACCGATTTTCTGGCCAAATGATCCTCTAGTGTGAGGTGTTTACCGACCCATCTTAACGTTCCCTACTGATCGGAGTCTCTCCGATTTTGAATCGTAAATATCAAACATGTTTGATATTTATCCTTGGGACAGCGATGGAATGCTGAGCGGAAACCCACAATAGCCAATGACATCGCATTTCCCTGTATGAATCGCCACTCTGAAATCATGTAGTGTGAGGTTCTGCGTCTTCTGAATTGTGCAGCGCGCGTTCTTACGATTAAAATATAAAAAAATCGGTTAAGATGATCGTTATGTCTGTGGTCTCCCACGTTTATAAAATCGGTTAAGATTTGAAAATCCTCTAGTCTGCACCCGGTATTAGTCTGCTGAACTAAAGCCTATATGGGCATTGAACTTCTTCTTGAGGTCTCAGTATAGTTACCTCATGCCCAGGTCAGCGAACTCCACCAGGAGACACCTTCTTTCAAACTTAGAATTAGGTGCATGCTGGAGTGAACAAGCGACTAGAACAGTCATTGACTAGTAGCATAATTATCCTATCTGAGTAATAAAAACCTGTCTATATCTACTTTAAGAAACAGTACCAACTTTACGAAACAGTAATCACATTTGTGGATACAATCAGTTATGATCAGAAAAACAAAAAGTCAGGAAAATAGGAGTTTAGGTGGAACAGTCAAGTTTGGTTGTAGTGTGTGTGATCATGCAAAGATAAGAATAACATAGTATAAGAGTAACATTGTAATGTATTTCATTTATTCCAATGCATGTCGCTGATTTCGTAACACTGAAAGGCTACATGCCAGAGCACCAGCCAATCACTCATCCAATGTGTGTGTACAAAACAGCTGAGGCATAGTTCAAGAGTTCAAGAGATTTTATTTTGCTACAGTATATGCAACAAGTACAGGTAGCTTACTGTACATTGTAATTCTAGGTCCTTTTCCCCTTCTCTTCTGCACAGCTGGTTATCGGTTCCTAAGTTCCTGACTGAACAATGTGAAACATGAACTTTACAATATAAATGTGAATAATATATTAACCTAGACCTAAAGTAAAGCCTATATGAATATGAATATACTACAGTTGAATAATGTAATATTAGCCTGAACATAGAAATTACTAATACAAGGGCTGTGCAATAAAATTGATACAGCAATACTGTACATCGCAATATTTTTTTCCGCAATACTGTATTGATTTTCCGCTGCACTGTATCGATATATTTAAAAAATGTAGCACAAGGAAAATATACAGAACAAGACGGGGAATATACATATACATATATATATATATATATATATATATATATATACAGTAGATATTATATCCTTCATATTAAATGAAGGATATAATTCAATCATATATACATTATTCATGATTTAAATGGATTTAAAATGTCCTTCCATTCCCTCTGCCCTCAGGATCACCTCCAGGGAGCGGGGGATGGACTTCTATTTTCAGCTCTATTTTTACATTTTCAGTAAATTATGTTGAGTATCGCAATGTATCGCAACATGTATTGTATCATATCGCACTGTATTGTGATACAATTGTATGGTGACCCATGTATCGTTATACATATCATATTGTGAGGTCCTTGCCAATACCCAGCCCTACTAATACAACAAAGTACAGTAGTTGTTATCGACACCCAGTTTTTCAGCCAAAGAATCCCTTATGACAGCACTCTTGAACACACCAAGCATCGCTGCGTCCTTACTGAGCGTGAGCTTAACGATGGCCGACACGGTCTCTGGAGGCGTTCGCTGTGTCCTGGGTATGCTGTGTGACTGCTCATCCATGGTGCCCTTATCCTTCAGCAAAGTACCTGAGATAGACAGAAAAGCATCAATATTGGACAAATATACATCTTTATGAGCAACGAATATAAATAAATAAAGAAACGGCACTTCAGTATTTCACACCAGCACAACGGGATCTCTGGAGGCGGGTATGGCAGGCCCCCTTCTTCAGCAAAATCGCTAAAATTCGGCTAAAATGTTGTCTGCCTGCTGGTTCATGGACTATGTACCCTTCAAGACAGGACCAAATGGCTCATAAAGATCTTAGGGAACACATTTTATGTCCATATTTTAGGAATATACTGGAAATATTGTTTTCGGGTGATATTACAGACAAAATTAGAGACACAGGACTAGCAGCTCATTGTAGCTATGTGTTAACACATGCTTCAGAGAGAACAATATGACTGAAGTATCTGCACACCCAGCACACAAAGACTGATTTACTCTAAGTGAACTGGTATGTTTGGGCCCCTAGGATCCACAGTGCCTGCAGGTTCTGGTGGGTTTGGGCCCCTAGGATCCAAAGTGCCTGCAGGTTCTGGTGGGTGTGGGCCCTTGAGGTTCACAGTGTCTGCAGGTTCTGGTGGGTTTGGGCCCTTGAGGTTCACAGTGCCTATAGGTTCTGGTGGGTTTGGGCCCCTAGGCTCCACAGTGCCTGCAGGTTCTGGTGGGTTTGGGCCCCTGAGGTTCACAGTGCCTGCAGGTTCTGGTGGGTTTGGGCCCTTGAGGTTCACAGTGCCTGCAGGTTCTGGTGGGTTTGGGCCCCTGAGGTTCACAGTTGTCAGGGAAAAATCATTCTCAGAAAGAAAGAAAACAGCCTTTAGCCTTGATTCTCAAATGCATAAAATTAGGATTTTAATCAGTCTCTGCAGAGGGGAAAAGTTTTGCAATAATGACTAAAAAGTTGTCAGTGAAAGGTTTGCCTGAAAAATAATGATCAAACGGAGCAATGCTCAGCCAGTACAACAGTGTTGTGTTAGTGGATACACCACTAAATATAAATTTCTACTGTAGCATGTAAATCAGATGCAGAGTAGACAAGACCATCTGGTAAAACAGGATCGCCCCCTGTGGCGTTGGTGTTTGCCTCCAACTAAATTATCTCATACTGCAAGGCCATCTTCCCTCAGTATCATGCTGAGAGAGATTCCTGCGCTCAGATCTACGCTGTTTTCTTCGTTCGATTGATAAATGAGGGCCAGTTCACAGCGTCTGCAACTTTTTCTCTTTGCCTCAGGTCTACAACTCCTAATTGTTTGGTCAGAAAATCCCATCCTCCTCCTCTGCTCCCAGTGATACATTACTCACTAACTGAGGGGTAAGCTGAAAACCTACAGATCCCACGCATGCCGCTAACTACTATACAATCGACTTCCTTTCAAATATATACTAATTCGGTGGGACCCATGCCCCCGCCCCCCCCCATTGCTCTCTGTAAAGTGCATTGTGTTGCCTCTGTGTATGAAATGCGCTATACAAATAAAGTTTGATTTGATTCCGCCCGGGGACCAAGTCCATGTGCTCAGTTGGGAGACCAAGTACAAGTGCTCAGTCCAGGTCTGGGAACAGACTGAAGAGCGTCTGTTCTTCTGCATGTTTTTCATATTGGGTTATAGGGAGGAAACCCTTGCGAACACGGGGAGAACATGCAAACTCCGCACAGAAAGGCCCAGAGACCTTACTGTGAGTCGACAGTACAAGGTACTGCACATCTCACCATGCCACACGTGAGTGATTTTGGGGTTCAGTGTTTTGCTCAAGGGGTTCAGCATCTTGCTCAAGGACACTTCGGCTGAGCGATTTTGGGGTTTAGTGTCGTGCTCAAGGACACTTCGGCACCCTCCGGAAGCTGTGATTGAACCGAGGACCTTGCAATCCCCAGCCGGCCGCTCTACCCCCTGAGCTAAGTGCCATTCCTTAATATAGTAGTTTAGTAGTCCTATAGTCCTAAAGTTTAGTATAGTAGTCTATAGTTTAGTATAGTCCTATAATTATTGTATAGTCCTAGTTTATTATAGTATACAGTTATGTTCTATCTACAATTTACAGCATATTCTGTAAGCGAGGGATCCATCAACTCTATTGTACTGGTGACAGAACATGGTTGGTTTGGTGCTGAGGAGGTTTAAGGAGGAGAAAACAGAGACAGCTGCTGATAGCTGAGTTTCTGAGCCTCAGCCTGAGACAGCACAGCTGTCCCCCTCTCTCCGCTGCCCCTCGTTAAAAAACAACTTGCTGTGATCTGTTCTTTCTCAATTACAGCTTTGGTTTTCTCATCACACGCTCACTTCTAACCAGCCCAACATTTGCTTACCCTGTACTGTGCTGTTAAGACTAAACACAATGAAACGGAGAGCACTTCATACAGTAGATCAGGGGTTTCCTCAAACAGTTTCAATGCAGTTATTTGCTCATGAATCATGAGTTAATGGACTGTATTTCAAGTCTAATGTGTGTACATTAGACAATGGGTGTTTACTGGATCTCTTCTGAGTGTCTTTACTGTATTAAATGCCTGCACGTGCCAGACAGTGCAGGGTCAGTCGCCAGCGATATCTGATCAACTACTTCTTGACTTCCAACCCACCAGCATTTGCAACTGAAAATCTCCAGGCTCAAGGCATTCCAGTTGGCTAACATGGTATATAGGGAGATCTGGTTGGATGAAAGGAGAATCTAGGCTGACGAATGACAAGAAAGACAGTTAATCACGGCACTCTGTAGCACAGTCCCCAAGTAAATATTAACACAATTAATCATAGTCAGGACATCAGTCACGTCAAAAGAGCTCTTCTGAAATTTAAATGCAAATCGTTTTCACATCCTGCTTTCATCTCCTCCTTCCCGCCTTGCAGGGCCAGAGTAATCCACTCAAGGTCATTGTCTGGTTACAGGCAATCTTCTCCTGCAGTTAAAGACAAATAGAAGCACCAGTTTACATACCCTGTCACTTATGTTTTTTTCTTGTTTTTCTTTTAATTATATGGCCAAACTTTACACTTGCTTCAAAAGATCCCGTCTGGGAACTATTTTGTTTGTCTGACAGAAAGCAGAAACTTTTTTTTTTTTTTAAAGAAGAAAAGAAATAACCCAAATAATTTATACAGAAAATTTTCCACAGTTTACTACCTGCATTTACAATATTTTTTTCTTAGAGGGCAACACTTAACTACAGTCACCAGAAATGGTGATAATAGGTTTATAATATGTACAGTATACTATAATGATGACCTACTTAAATGAAAAGCTAATGCCAAGCTTGTGCATGTTCGTCCTTAGCTTGTATCCTAAACAGACAAAACGCTTTAAAGCACGTTTTAATGTTTAATTATCTTCTTCTCCTCTGATCTCATGTTAATTAAGAGTGTAGTCTACTGTGTATTTAATACAGGCATAGTTCAGTCCTCCCTCAGCAATGGACCCTGGAAGAGGTTCTCATTACGTTCTCCAAATTTTTTAAGCAAACCAGCTTAAAGCAATGTGCTGTACTAGGGTGGATAGCAGCTCTGTGTTTGCAGTGGAGGTGGTTTGTAACTACACTCTTGTGATGAAGAAACTGTGTAAAGCCTCTGATTATGAGGATGTCCACTTGGAGTAGTGATAGATGCTAGATGCTGGTATACCTACTCATCTCATCACTGGATTATTGTAGATGCTATTGTCTCATTTTATTTCTATTACATGGCACATACTGTAGTACTTTACATAAAAAAGATAGATAAAAACATAAATCATGTAAACACAGTGAGACATATTTAAAATAAACAATAAAAGTAAAATAAATTTATTTAAAATATGTACAATTCAATAAAATATTAAAAACTGAGAATACAAAATAAGAACACTTTAAAACATTAACACAAGTAAAGCTACGTGGTATAAAGCAATATTAAAAATATATGTTTTAAGCTTTAAGGTCTCAGACATTCTCGGGTCCCCTGGCAGGGTGTTCCAAAGGCTGAGGCATAAGAACTGAAGGCTGCCTCCCCAGGCCTCTTAGTCCTGACTCTAGGAACCATTAAAAGCTCAGTGCCAGAGGACCTGAGGGACCTACTACTGTAGGTGTATATTTTAAAAGCATGTCTGATACTGAATCCATTCTAAAACTGACAGGTAACCAGTGTAGTGATTTTAAAACTGGTGTTATGTGAACCCTCCTTCTGGTCTTTGTAAGAAGATGTGCTGCAGCATTTTGAATCAGTTGTAGTTGACTAATTACCTTTTTCGGTAGGCCAGACAGGAGAGCATTACAATAGTCCAACCTGCTAGTAATAAAAGCATGTTTTGGTCTTTCAGTATCAGTCTGAGAGAGGAAAGGTTTCACCGTGGCAATGTTTCTTATGTGATAAAATTAGGTCCTTGTCACATTCATTATATGGGTCTCAAAGCTAAGATCAGAGTCCAGCACGACACCTAAGTTTCTGGCCTGACATTTGGTGAGGCCATCAGACTGTGTGCCCCAATAGTCTCTCTCTTTCCCCTTTTTCACCAATGATCAATACTTCAGTTTTGTTCTGGTTTAACTGGAAGAGGTACTGTGACATCCATACATTTATGTCAGCAATACATTCTATCAAACAGTCAATTGAGCTGTAGTCGGTGGGGGGGTCACAGAAATGTAGAGCTGGGTGTCATCAGCATACCTATGGTAACTACGGTTCTCATTACATCACATAGGGGGTAACATGTACAGACTGAAAACTAAGGGCCCTAGAATCTATCATTGTGGGACCCCATATGCCATCTCAGTGTTTTTTGAGCTACAGTATGGTCAGGGGTGATGAAAAACTCTCGGCCAGTTTAATAAGTCCTAAACCAGTCAAGGACCGGACCGGAGAGGCCAACCTCGCTCTCAAGTCTTCTAACAAGGATATTAGGATCTACTCTAACACTGCACTCGGGTCCAGGAGGACAAGGACAGAGATCTTTTTTGAGTCAGCAGTGATTCTGAGGTCGTTGACAACCTTGACCTCTGTGTCTGTGTACTATGATGCCGGCAGAAACCTGACTGAAAAATGTCCAGGATACAATTTGCAGCTAGGAAATCATTTAGCTGTTTGAATAAAACATTTTTGAGAATTTTACTTAAAAAGTGGAGGTAGGAGATTGTTCTGAGGAGGACTGAGGAGTCTAAGTTGTTTTTCCACCAGGGCAGGTTCAAGTGCTGATGGAAAAATGTCTGTACTGAGGGAACAATTTACAATAGCTAAAGTGTCCACGGATACAGAGTTAAAAATAGTCTTGAAGAACTTGGTGGGAATAGGATCAAGGGGGCAGGTAAACAACTTAAGTTGTCGCACCACTTTGCTCAGCATCTCTGTGTAAAGAGTTCATAACACTGTTCCATGGAAGACAAGGGTCATCAAGCAAAATATTTGGTCTTGACTGGGTGATATTCATCCTAATGCCAGTTATCTTGTCTCTAAAATATGCTACAAATTCTTCACACTTTGAGGTAGAGGACATGTTGACAGGTGTATAGGGGGTGTATAGACCTGTAGCTAGCTATTCTGCCATCTTCATTACTGGAGTATGCTAGATGCTGGTAGACCTATTCTGTCATCTTCGTCATTGGAATTTCAGCATCATGGATTCCATGTCTTCTGCTCCAGGTTCAGCACCGGTGACAACCAGAGAAACTCCTCACAAGAAAGATCTGTAATTTGACACCCAAACTTAGCCTGACACTTTGACACTTTGACACTCTCTCAAGTTTTACATTTATATCAGGATTTGTCTTGGCTTTTCACAGGATTTATGTCCCTGCATGAATAAACATGTGGCAGCAGGATATGTGCACCCTCTGTGACAGCACATCTACATATGTAGGACATATTTATTGGGGGAAATCCTCTCAGATCCTGTGAGATATACAGGGAGGGTCCATACTAGGAGAATCCTGGATGAACTTTGACCTGGTTACAGAGAAAGGCAAGCAGGTTGATAGCAGATGGCATGTGTGCATGCACGCGCGAAAGAGAGAGAGATTCACCTTATGCACCTGTTTTGCTTATGCAATGGTACAAAATAGCCCCAGAAGAGCAACAAGCCACTATTACCCAAGTCTTGCAATATATGACAATCCGAGGAGATCTCCGAGATGGCCGGCCGGTCGTCCATTTCTGCCATTATAGAGAGATGATAACCACTCAGAAATAATTGTTTCAGGTGTTTCTTTTGTTGCTCAATGTATGTTTGACTGTGTTTACAAGCACACATCATCCTGCCACCGTTCTAATATGAAGGGCTGCCCTAAAGACATTGAATTTTTTTTTACTCAATTGTTTCCACACACTTTGAATGACAAAATCTGGATGAATATCCTCAGTCTCTAGTCGAGCAAGGTTTCAGAAACTGACTTGTGAGTTTACTTTCACCCCAAACAGCACATGTAGTTCACTCCATCCAAACAGTGTAGTTTGCTCCATCCAAATAGTACTGTTTTTACTGGGGTTTATTTTGCAGTTCAGATTCAGATGCATCTGCAGTGCAGCCATAGCTCCGGGCTGGTGACACGTGACCTTGCTTCTTAATGAATAGAATCACCTGAGACAAGAGGCCAGGGTGAGGCCCTCTCAGAGGCCAGGGTGAGGCCGTCTCAGGGGGCGTCTCGGTTTTATTTGCTTCCTGAATCTTACGGTTTACAATGAACACATGTGAGGGGTTGCTTCAAACAGCGATGTAATATGTCTTAAAATGTTATAATGTGGAGTCTATAACTTTGTAATATAGAGTCTAGGTCTAATTTATGGATATGCACTGGTTATCACTTGATTGAACATCCAGTCAGACAGTCAGTAGATTGTTGTTGGTCTATGTATAACTGCAGTTGTACACTGTGTTTTGGTGTGCTTCATTCTTAAAGGATTTAGTGCCTTTGTTGAATGGATAAATCGACATTCAGATTCCCATAAGAACATTAAAGAATGTTAAATGTGTCGGCTCGATAGAGACTGAATATGTGCTTAGACAATCAGCTTGATTGAGTCATAGTCGTGCGGCATCTGCAATCTTCCTCTCATTGTTCAGCAAGCATCCTTCTGCTTCAAAGTGGAATGAGCCTCAGCTATGTTGTTCATGTATCCAGTTGAAACAATAGCTTAAAGCAGACTCCTAGGCTTCTGTGAATTTAAGCAGCTGTGGATCTTAAAAAATATTGTTTACTTGGTTCGTTGCCTAATCCGTTGGATTCAAAATGACGAGTTGAGCTGTTTTTATTCACATTTTTTCTCTTCAAATTTCTCCTCGAACAGGATTATTCCAGTCTGCTTCCAATTCCAGCTGGTTTCCTAATGGAGGGAGAAATTATTCTGACACAAATATGACCTAAATGATACAAACAAAAAGAAGATGGATAGCCTTGTTTAGGATGATTGGTATGTGTGTGATTTGGTTTTACTCTCTTTGCCCTGCTGGCTAGCTGTGTTCCTTCTCCTTTTTTACGTCTTTCAGATTGATTTGGGATTGGACAGAGATATCTGTCTCATAGAATGTAACGCTTCAGACTTCAGTCTTTTTTTCTTCTTCTCCATTTGAAGGCACCGTATTTATCTTTACTGAACTGTCATGCTCTTCAAAGCCTCTGCTGAGAGTATTCTCGAGCGCCTTCCACATTCAGGTGTAAATCTTCTCTAAACACTACTTTATGTTCTTTCAACTTGAAACAATGTCAAAACTAGATGTTCTGCAGAACAAATTACATACAGTATAGCCACCACTTGATGTGGCAGTTCAGATAATCTGTTCTATTTATACTGTTCATCTCTTTGAAGCAATCCTAGTCTGTGAAGAAAAGTATATGAAAAATAATAAAAGGCAACACTCATGTCAATTGAATGTTTGAATTGTTTTATTAGATTATTCTTAACAAAACAGCAGGCTGAAAAAAATCCATATCCAAGGACAAATGAACGGATAGGATCTGAGCATGTCTGGGAACATCTTACCTTTCCCCAATAAGTTAGTGAAAACTTTGTATTATGGGCAAATTCAAAAGTAAGCAAACACTTTATATGCGATAGCTCTGGGGAGCCAAATCAACAGAAAATGGATAGTTATTGAGAGCCAGGCTGTGCTAGGCAGAACAGCACCAGGACCCTTAGGCAGAGGCTTTTAATAAAGGGAGAACAGGCAGAGAAGCTAGCGGACCACCAAACTCAGTTACAAATCTGAGATACGTTCGCTACACTGTCCACGTGTTTGTACGGTTTCACTCTCAGAGTCCCATCCATAACTAAATTCTGCCAACGACGGAAGGAGACTTTAACTTTAGAGAGACAATTATTGACTTTACAACTCCATAGTAGGAAAAGTAACACATGTAATCAATGTAATGTAATCAACAATATTATATCCACACAATGTTGGTAATATCACCTGTAAATCACTTTGGAAGGAACATTTGAAGCCCTTGCACAATGTTCTTCTCCTGCCTAATATCTGGATTATGGGAGATTAAGAGATTTATACTCAGGCACTTTCTGAAATCACTAGAGTTTAGATTGAGGCAAACACAAAGAGTATTTTGCTCATGTACTGTAGATGATCATTCTTCAATTGTGCTCTTTAGATTAGTTGTACATCTATCGATCTTACGTAGGTAACTAGACAGGGCGGCACAGTCTTTTAGATATACTGTAGTTCATCCAGTAGTATCAGATCAAATGAAACTTTATTTATATAGTGCATTTCATGCACAAAGGCAACACAATGCGATTGTATAGTATATGACTATTCACATTGTAATTTGAAAGAAACATTGAGAAAATATATGTACATAAACTCACCTCATCAGAAAGTAGCATCAGTCTGACATTTTAAATACATACATGATGGAAATACCAATTCCCTTGTGTTTTAAGGCATTTCAGTCACTATGCTCAAGGCTAAGTTGACTGAGGGAGTGGGCGACACAAAAAGCAATCTATCCAACACTCTGAAGCTCAGTAAATGCTATATACATTTAGATACAGTTTGACTACACTGTAATGGTAATTTTTCCAGCGTCAACTTTATAAACGCACATCACATGTGTGTGGTATAATCACTCCAACCTCACCAGTTACATGGATCGTACCAGAGACACACAAGCCCTGCATTGTTTTCTACTCTCAAAATAGACCTACCCCACTGTGACCCTTTTAATCTATCTATAAACACAATTAACAATAGATTTTAGTATAATCAATAATTTGAACTAATTAATATAATATGACTTAAGGTCCAAAACAATTTTTTTGAAAAATAGTTATCAGTCAGACATAATAAGAACAATCATGAAACCAGGTTGATGAACATGTTGCTACAACATATCCACTAGACACTCAAACCCAGCTCTGAAGTGTTTTAGTGTAAACAGTGTCTTTACAACATATTAAGTCAGCGTACATTTGAGAAACCTTTGAGGCTCATGATCACGTTGCCCATACAGTAGCCTACATGTCTCTTCACCAAGTTTGAATGTCATCAATCCATTTTAAGACAACGTTTTTCGTCCATTTTAACGTTAAAATGTCATTTTGTCTTTGAAAAATAAAAACAGCTGCCGCAACAGACTCAGTCCCTTCAGCTCCTAGTCTCTGTACTGCCCTGGTGCAGATGAGAGCGGCAAAGCAGGGCCTGACAGACCAATCAGATTGCCCCATCCACATGCAAATGTGAGCTATCACTCTAAAGAATCTGTGATGTGGGATGCCGTCAACAGCCACAGTCCCCACGGCAACAGACCAGTCTTCCGTAGTCTCGATGCCACTTTGTGACGTTGCCGTCGGATATAGTATGTGATGCGGTGATCACACCATCCTAGATCATTTTGAACATTATGGAAGTCTAGAAATGTATCCTCGCTTCCGGGTTTTGACTCTCGGCCGTTCGGCATGGCTGTCAGTATTAGTGGTGCAGACGCGGGAAGTGTGATAGCTCAGGCGGTCCCATCTGCCTGGTCGTCTACAGGGTTGTGTAGATGTAGACGAAGATGATGACCACGAGGTTGAGGATGGTTCCGATGATGCCCAGCATGGCCAGGATCGACTCTTCCTTCCCCTCCCTGTCCTGGATGCCCTTCTCTTCATCCCTCACGGCCGTGTTTACCATCTTCCCTGGAAAAGTCTGCAGTTTCCCTCTCAAACCGGTCTGGGAAGAGGGAGATAGTGACGACAAGCACAGTTAATCAATGTATCAGTACATTTATAACTATTGATCTCTTCACATTGACATAGGATGTTGAGGAATTAAACAACGGTGTCTAGAGCAAATGGTAAATGGAGAATAGCATATTTCTACCTTAATGGACAAAGAGCTTTACAATGGCCTCTCATTCACCCATTTACATCCACACATTACACACCGGCAGCTGCCATGCTCATTGTGGTTTGTGGTCAGTGTCTTGCCCAAGGACACTTCGACATGTGGACAGGAGGAGCCAGGAATCGAACCACCGACCCTGCGGTCATTGGACGACCCGCTCTAACTCCACAGCCGTCTCCCAAAGTAATGAAGCAAATAAAGGGCAATCTGTGAAGGTGAAGACTTAGAGCTGATCGTACTACTGCATGTTTCCCACAGGCTCTGACACCATGTGTTTGAAAAGCATCAGTTTGAAGTAACGTGTTAGCATGTAGCGGTTAGCCGGGCCTGAGCAGAGCAGAGAGGAGGGAAACAGACTTATGAAGTCAGCAATGTAATGAGAGAGTTATCATAAATTTACTGAATGGCTTGATTTTGATGTGACGTTCTGTCAGCTTTATGATACGATATGGTTTACGTCAATGTGAAATATATGACAGATAAAACATGTATGCGGTTGTCTTATTTGGCCCTGGAATGTGCAAGGTAAGCGTTGACATACAAATTGCAGCTGCAACAACAATAATAACAAGAATAACACGTTTACACACACACACGCACGCGCACACATTTACACACACATACTATACATACACACATACAGTACACATACCCACACCTACATTTACATACACACATTCACAAACATTTACACATACACACACACACACAGTGGCTTGCATGTTGCATTACTTCTCCCCAAGCTTTTACAGCACAATATTTTATTAATAGACACAGATTTTTCATCAAAAATATATTAATTTCTGTCATCCACTGAATAAAATATATAGTCAACTGCTTTAAGTGTGTTTCAATATCAGTAAATGATTTAGTCAAACACTCCAGAGTCAAAACTGTTGCTTTCTCACTTGTGGGGCTTACGAGAGCCTTGTCCGAGAGCCAGGGCTCTACCTTGTTTGTGTGTGTTTAGAATAAAATTACCTCAATAAATATTTCATATGTCACATGTACATGGCACTGAGTCTAATGAGGCAGGGAAGGTGTGTTTGTGTGACCCAAGCAGAAGTGTGTTTGGATGTGTGTGTGTGTGTGTGTGTGTGTGTATGTGTGTGTGTGTATGTATGTGTGTGTGTGTGTGTGTGTGTGTGTGTGTGTGTGTGTGTGTGTGTGTGTTTGCGGGTTGGGGGGTTGGGGGGGTAAGGAATGTATGTTGCAGCAGGGGTCTGTGTTTGTTTTGTGAAGGAACAGGGGTTCAAGAGTGTGTTGCCTGCCAGGTCGTTGTACTGTAGCAGCTCGGGCAGGTCGGTGTCCTGAGACAGAGACACAGAGACCCTGTTCAGACTGGGTTGTAGAGTATGTTTTGGATGATCAGATTCAAAGTGGACGGCGCTAAAGACGGCAACCAAAACGTTTTGTGAAACGTTTCCTCAGATCACTTGCCGAGGTGGTCTGGGAAGCATTTGACCGCATATCTTTAGCAGTCTAAATGCTAATGCATCCTGATGCGGCCCCGACAAAGACGTAACAGGAAAACACGTCCTCCATGCAGGATACATTTTCTCCTATTTCGACTTATCCTGCATTCTTTTACAAGTCACAATTGTCTCGTCCTATCAATCGAAACAGCTGGAATAGTCCTACTATGTACATTAGTTATTCAAACATCTTTGGTTGCTTTCATGCACACTTTTTTGGAATCCGCTTGAAGTCAAACCTGTGCTACACGCACGTAGGCAGGAGTGAGTGAGTTACTATGGTTACTATATACAAACACAAGTGGTCTGCTGGACACATTTGAAGACGGATGATAGACACAGGTGTAAACGACGCTGTGTCTCGCTGTCCACTTGTGATCTGATCGTCCAAAACACATTTTAAGACCGAGTCTAAACAGGGTCAGAGGGTTTCAGAGGCCCCAAGCTCCTCCACCAGGTCAATGGGCTCCATGAACACTTAAACCCATCGCAGTGGCGGGCTGCTCAGTTGGGTAGTCCTAACCTGAAGCTTGAGACCCAATATTTATTATTTAACATCTAGAGTATTTAAGATGTACCTGGGATTGGGAGAGGAGTTGTTAAAAGGCTTAGGAGTTGTGGTGTCGTACCTCAGAACAGGCAGGATCATCTGTTAAGATATACTGTAGTTTTATTGATGTAGCCCACTACAGTACATCAATTAAAACCGGGGTTTTGTGTTTCAGGACAGGTGAATACCAGACAGTCTCTTGGCGTGTACAACCCTGTGAGTCAAGATTAAACATTCAGCCAGGGTCTTCTCTCCATCCATCACAATGTCTACAGAAAATACACTTTTGATGATTAATCCAGTTTTGCACGGTTGTTTGCTATATTGTTGTTAGTGTGGGAACCTCCATCTGTGTAATTGAACTGAGGAGTGTGGCCGGCTACATTGGTGCTGGGGTTAAGAGAGCGCCCGTCCGAAATTACGGCACAATTATGCCAATTAGATTGATCTTTATTTGCACAGAGCAAAGGAGAGAGATACGTGGTTCGAGGAAGAATTAGCAAAGTCTTAATAATCTGTGAAAGTACTTCACTTACATAGGAGTACATGGGCCTGATGTTAACCATTAGATCTAAATCTAAATGGACTGCACTTATATAGCGCTTTAATCCAAAGCACTTTACAATGAAGGCCTCTTATTCACCCATTCACCCACACATTCACACACTAATGACGGCAGCTGCTGTGAACAACTGTGTACAAGCCTGCTCATTAGGAGCAATTTGGGGTTCAGTGCCTTGCCCAAGGACACTTCGACATGTTGTCAGGAGGAGCCGAGATCCGAACCGCCAACCTCACGATCATTGGACGACCTGCTCTAATCTCCTGAGCTACAGACGCCCCACGCCCCCATCTGTAATATGGCTATGCATATTACCAAGGCAGATTGCAATTCTAAGAATTACGTTTGAGATTATTTGTCTCAGGCACTGGCATGTGTGTGTGTGTGTGTGTGTGTGTGTGTGTGTGTGTGTGTGTGTGTGTGTGTGTGTGTGCGTGTGTGCATGCATGCGTGCATGTGTGTGTGCGCGCGTGCGTGCGTGCGTGTGTGTGTGCGTGTGTGTGTGTGTGTGTGTGTGTGTGTGTGTGTGTGTGTGCGCGTGAATGATAAACAATAGGAGAGCTGTTCTGGACATGCTACAGTAACCACAGCACATGCTAACCATACTGGAGATTACACAGATCCAGACAACGTCCATCAGTGGGTTACATTATGCAAAGCAAGCCGAAAAAGTGACAGAGAGTATGGCAGAGGTTATCCCAGTTACAGAGTATAGCAGAGGTTATCCAGGTTCATCCAGGCTTCAGTCTCTACAGTGGCTGGAGTGCTCTATGCTCTGCCTCACAGCTCTAACAATAGGATCTGATTGGCCCTCTTGGGGAGTGCTATGATTTGATTGGCCCTCATGGGGACTGCTATGATCTGATTGGCCCTCATGGGGAGTGCTATGATCTTATTGGCCCTCATGGGGAGTGCTATAAACAGGGCTTCCCTCAACCTCAGAGAATCTTTGTGTTCCATTGGCTGCTACTTAATGCATGAAGACAGCTGTTCGCTGCTGATACAAAGAGTGGTGGCAGAGAGAGATGGAGAGAGAGAGATAGAGAGAGAGAGAGAGAGAGAGAGAGAGAGAGAGAGAGAGGTGGAGAATGAGGGTGGAGAGAGATGGAGAAAGGGAGAGGGAGGATGGAGAGAGATGGAGAGTGAGGGTGGAGAGATGGAGAGAGAGGGGGAGAGAGGGAGAGATGGAGAGAGGGAGAGATGGAGAGAGAGAGAGGGAGAGATGGAGAGAGAGAGCAAGGGTGGAGAGACAGATGGGGAGAGAGAGAGAGAGGCGGAGAGGGGAAGAGAGAGTCAGAGAGATCCAGTTTCTGCCAAATCTGGGTACGGAGGACACGACTTCACCAGCACAGCGGTGTCTCTGGAGACCGCCCAGACCTTCCCCCAACACCTGGCCGCTGAGCGGACCCTCAGGGTTCAGAGATGCTGAGGGTCTGTTTGGATTGCAATGGCAGCGCTGGCATCATTCGGCAGTGTACTGTACCCTTGTCAGTGAATATTTATTATCTACCAATCTTCTCTGTTTCACACCCAGAGCTAGAGCCAGTGTGACTGTCCTGTCTAAAGATTATCTGTACACTCTGTATGCTAGGTGAGTACAAATACATGCGTGGGTCTATTGGAAAGCTAATGAGGCCAAGAGGTGTGTGTGTGTGTGTGTGTATGTGTGTATGGTGTGTGCATATGTTTGTGTGTGTGTGTGTGTGTGTGTGTGTGTGTGTGTGTGTGAGAGAGAGAGAGAGAGAGAGAGAGAGAGAGAGAGAGAGAGAGAGAGAGAAATTGAGAAAAAGAGACTGATTTCTCCCTGACATATTGTTCTGGGTTATCAGGTAGATCAACACTTTCAAAGCAGAGTATATTGTTGAGAGTGAACATCCCTGTGTGTTTCAGTCTGAGGTTTACAGAGAATAATGATTCACACCTGATTCCGGCGTTTCAGAACAAAAGCCTCGAGCCCAGATCAGATGAAAAGTGCATGAGGCTGGAAGGAGAGTGGCGTCATACCTGGAGCTCCAGCCTCCGTCCCTCCCGCTCTGCCTGTGGGGGCCTGGCTGCCTGAGACCAGTAGAGTGAAGGCAGTTGCCACTTGAATAATTCTGAGCATGTCGAACAGATGCTAAGTGACTCTGACAGGCCGCGTTGCTTTTGGCACTGTTGTTGTTTTCAAATGGAATTATTAAAACAAACAACCCCCAACCCCCATACTGAGGACAGGTCTGTGTATGCACAAAGGCACACGCACAGAGGAGCACGCACACACACACACGCACGCACGCACGTACGCACGCATGCACACACACACACACACATCATTCCAGAAGGGGATTGAAGGGGGGGGTTCCACAGTTACTGCTGAATCGAGCTGTTACACTGCTCGAGTTCTCCCTAACCTGAGATAATTATATTACAGTACTATTACAGTGATTATTATATTACAGCAGTATTACAGTGATTATTGTATTACAGTACTATTACAATTATTATATTTCCGTACTATTACAGTGCTTATTATATTGCAGGACTATTTCAGTGATTACTGTACAATCGTACTGTTAGTTACAGTGATTATTATATTACAGTACTATTGCAGTCATTATAACAGTCATTATTATATTACTGTACTGTACTGTAAGAGCAATAGAGCCTCATCAATGCATTTCACTCATTGTAGCTGATAAAGTGGAATCATGCTGAGAGAAGTAATCATTAACTGAACAGGGAAAGAGGATATCAGACACAGGAGAATCTTTCTTTTGTATTAAATTGAAACAATATTTCTCCTTTCTCTTACTCGACTGTTCCCATCCCTCCTCCCTGAAGGTTGTTGATGAAACATGACTCCTGACTATTCTGTTAATGTATCATAAACGTTTTGTCTAAAACATCAAATCAATCGGTTGTTGACAACACGCTGATAGATACGGTCCCAGTGGTGCACGTGGAGGTGTCACCTGAACATATGGCCCCCCCAGCTGAGTGAGCCAGCAACACAGGGGAGACGACAGTCACACTTCCACAGCAAGGTTGCCCTTTACTGTCTTTACCAAGAGTTTAGAACAGAAGCGACAACTTGACAAATGTGTGAGTCCATTTATAAAGCATTGTAATGGTGCAGTCAATTCCAGACTTGACAATCATTCTCCACATTAATATCTTATAAATGATTTATGCTCAATAAATTAGCTGAATCAAAAACAGTGTGAGTATAGATGACTTACCTTGCAAAGCATCAGGAGGAACATAGCATTGGACATGCTGGAGGGGGACACCTTTCCGTGGCGCACAGACATCCCTGGCAACTAAGGGGAAAGTCGGCTCCTCTCATCCTTCGGTGTTGGAGGGGATCTGGAGAGGGCTGGCTCGTCTTCCAGGAAGTCCGATCGGAGGGCTGTGGTTGGTCGTATCCTCGGCGGCGGAACGTCTGCTCCCCGAGTTTCATCTCACTAGTGGCCAAGTTCTCATCTCCCAGAGTCTTCTCCTTCACCTTGACTAGCTCAAGCAGCCAGCGGTCTCTGCTCACCCCCCTCCTCTGCTCTCCTCCCCCCTCCTTTGGTCTGGTCTCTCCTTGTCTGCTCGGGGAGGTGATGTCAGGTTGAAAAGAGGAGCTGGAGGAGTCAGTCGATGGGCAGATGAAACAGAGAAGGGAGGAAGCAAGCAGTTTCATACGTGCGAAAATCCATTCTCTTTTGAACGCCCCACAAATCCCGCCTAGATCCCTCCAAAGACCCCTGTCCAGTCTACCATTCTAATCATGGACGTCCGCCTCTCTCTAAGCTAACACCTCAACCCAGCACTCCCCATCCAAAGACTAAAACACACTGTCAAACTTTTATCATGCACAGGAATGTGAGTTTCAGCTTATTTCCTGTCTTCTCAGTTACAAAATAGTCCAGCGAAAATGACGGCGGACACATTCACTGACTTGACACGATGCACACACCCCCCCCACCCTCCCCCCTCGCCCCCCCCCCACCCCCCACACACACCTGTATCTTAATGATTAGTTGTGTAACAAGCCTTCTTCTCCTGCGCTTCACTGAGTGTCTCCCTGCCTGACTGAACAGAGCCAGAGTGAGAGAGCAGCAGCGGCAGCAGCAGCAGCTGCTGTGAGAGGATCTGTACCCAGCACTGATGCCACTCCGGAGCCAGGAGAGGTTCCCCTGCTCCCCCTCTCTCTCTCCTCCTCCGCCACAGAGTGTTCGTGCAGCTGCGGTTGCCTGGCAACCAGCTGAGAGGAGTCACAGAACGAACGCCCCGATGACGACGACGACGAGAAGCGTTTGTGACAGGGGCCGGGATGAGGGACGGGGACGGTCTGCTGCTCTTTGCCTCTTTGTGTGTGTGTGTGTGTGTGTATGTGTGTGTATGTGTGTGTGTGTGTATGTGTGTGTGTGTGTATGTGTGTGCGCAAGCGTGTGTGTGTCCAGGAATTTACATCCAAACACCTTGGGCCTTTGTCTTTGTAATTTGTCACCTCCCCCCAAGTCCCCTGCAAAACCCAGTTTCAGTCATGTAAAACACCTCAGCTCTCCCTCTTTTGTAATTGTGAGCACACTCTGCATAGCTCTTCCTCATCTCTTTGTTTAGGTCGGAGGGGCCCCACCTTGGTCTTCCTCGTCCTGATTCAGAGCTTTGTTTTCTTTGTTTTCTCATGTCACATGTTTTTACTCTTGGCCACGCCTGCCATTCATGTACGAGCCGAGATTATTTCCTCAGTTCTTCCACTGGATTCTTGAAGCGCACAGGTACGTTTAAACGAACCCTCTTGTGGTTCTGAGTTGTATTTGCCTTGATTTGGTTCAGTTGTGTTGGTCTGGATTGGTTGAAAACAGGAAACCCCAGCGTGGGTATTTAGTAAGTAACTATCTAAGGAGATGTGAACAGCAATAGATTTTATATCGTATTGTCTTTTGACTTCGTCCTTGTTTCGTTACGAGGGTATCAGCTGTTCAAGTGAGAGTTTGGCACAGAACAGGTTTCCTTTTGGCCGGTCGCGGGAGAGTTTTAGCAGCTGTTCAAGTGAGAGTTTGGCACAGAACAGGTTTCTTTTTGGCCGGTCGCGGGAGAGTTTTAACCGAGAGCAAGTTGAGAGAGTTTTTGCTCAATGGAGATGTAGCTACAGGGCGGAATTGAGAGTTTTGCAATCCGCGTTTCTGGTAGAGATTTTGACCAGAGGGGCTGTACATATTTTGGTAGGATCTAAACGGAAGGTTTAGCCTGGACCAAATTGCTAGTGCAGCCGAGAATGATTTGTTGTAAAACGTGGGCCTTTGTTTCATGTTTGTGTGTTAAGTCGTATATTGGTCGTCGTTTGGTCGTCCTTTGTTTGCGTTCCCGTGTGTCTGCTACGTTTCTCTCTTGCATGTGCACGGGGGGTTGGTCGTCTTATGTGTTCACTGTTTGAGCCTCGGCTCTTGATTATTGTTTGTTATGCGCGCCATGGATCCAGGTAAAGTATTGTTTTGTACCCTTTTTAGACTGTTAAAATTCTGCTAGATTCCCAGTAGGCTAGCTAGCTGGTTGCCTAGGAGATAAGGAAAACTCCGCTATCGCGGTGTTCCGCCATTGAGCCAGAAGAGAACAAAGCACTTCGCTGACTGGGTGAGTACTAAGCGAATTTAATGTGTCTTAATGTTCTTTCCCGCCGTGAGTTAACTATAAGGTTTCCTTTCATTGCTGTTTTGGGGTTTTAGGCTGCGTCGTGATTATTTGGGATTTGTTTCTTTAAATTTCCCCGCGCTGCCAAAGACAACTTCCGGGTCATACATGCAACATTTTGGGATCACCACTAGGTGTCCCTGTAACCCCGGCTACTAACAATATGCTAGAGGATGTAAAGAATTTCTACTGCTAAACGTGTCTAGCCTGAGGAGATTGTTGCGCTCAAGCATTATTCTGCGAGCGTTTGTTGGCAGATTTTCGTTATGTGCTAAAGCATTTTCGATCTCTTACATCCACATCTGACATTTTAGTGTTAAATTCTAAGATTCTAAGCAGCTAGAGGTGGTTGAGATGTCTAGGTTAAGGGAAAAGCCTGTTAATCCTATAGACTGGTCTGTTTTTAAGATTTTGGGAGAGTAGAACGAGAGTTTTTTTTTTTTAGGTCAGGAAGGAAAGATAAGGAGATTCAGCAAACAGTCTCTCCACCATTTCCCCAGCAGAATAACTCTGATTTAAAATTAGATTCCCCCTCGACTTGTTGCGCCATTAGCCACGCCCCTTCTCTCTACGAGTTAAGCCACCCCTTTCTACGAGGTATTTGTCCGAACAGGTCCGGAAGGAAGAGCCTCCGATTTTGAAGTCGAGCGCCACCTGTTGGATTTCCCTTGAACAACCCATAAGGGTGATTTTAAACTAGCCAAGATAGAGAGTTTTAATTTTTAAGGGAAATAAACAGGATAAAATAGATGTAGAGCGAACTCAAAAGTCTGACAGGGTTGAATAGGTGTTTGATTCAGGAGTTTTGTTTCAATAGTCAATGAATGGCCATAAGCTGTTCGTTTTATGCATTTCTACTGTATGAATTTTCATTCATATAATGATAATGTGTTTTTTGAGGAGCTGGCATTAGGCCTTCTCCTCTGCTATTGAACCCAGTCTGTGTTTTGAGTCTTAATTTTCAGGTGCTATGGACCCTGGGCGGCAGGTCTTTGAGGAGCCTGGATCATGGGATCATGCCTTCCTGGGGACATTGGAACCTGCTGTTGACAACTGTCGTTCCGGGAGTGATGGGTGAATGCCGAACCAGGAGACGGGCACAGGACACCGGAGGTTACTGGCCTGTTTCCCTACAGATGGGCGATCTGGGGTTCGTGAGATGCAGACCAACGCCATGTCACCTACTCACTGTGAGCGACAGATAAGTATGAAACGGAGAAGAGACCATTTTGTCCAAAGCAGTGCCCAAATACTCTGTCCTCAAATGCAGAAGAGGGAGGGTTTTAGATATACAAAATTTTAGCTATACAAATGAAGCTTTGATGGAGTTTTTTGATTAGTTAATTGTAAATGAAGCCAGTTCATTTTAGTGTCATTTTCTTTGACCCATATCTATTTTTATCCTGACTTCAGGAAATTTTTGCTTTCACCCTTAGGGGGTGTTGTTTTGTTGAGACGAGAATATGGTTATTTTATTTTCATAAAATCGTGAGAGAAATGCTAGAGCCAAACCCAATTGCCTTGATCATGACTGGGGACTGGGCGTGTTGAAGTCATTCTAACGCTGCCCCTGATGTCACTGTAGGCTACTGCAGACTGGCTCTAAATGACACTTGAACAGTCACCCTGTTTAAGTTTTCCTGACAGAATAACAACATTTTTTCCCCAAAGCAGGAGCTTGCGCTTAACCATGTTTCTGAGTATCTCCTACAGACTGTTGAATAACCGTTCCTGACCAAAGAAGGGAACAGGGAGACCAGACCAGAGGACTCTCTTTTGCTCTTCTGTTTTGTCTCTGTTTGTCTCTCTCATCTGTGGATCCACAGACGGAGCACTTCATCAGCCTGTGCTGGAGGCGGGAGCGCCGAGGTGAGCCCTCCAGCAGCACGACCCGGGCCGGCCCTACGTGGAGCAGTACAGGGATGGACCGGGTTCAGTTCAAGAGCCTACATTTCTGACCTACAAGCATCTGCTCCACCTGCGGAGAAAAAGAAATGAAGGACTAAGTGCACATTTCCACCACCAAACTAACCTGTATCTAGGGCCTAATGACAAACCTGTACTACCTCGTTCATGTTTTCATTATGCTTTCAAACTAGCCCACGGGCCAGATCATGTTTCAAAAACAGGGGTGGCGGAGGATGTTAACAGATGTCTCCAACAGAATGAGGACCGCCATTTCCTGAGGCTAAGGAGGGGTTCCTGCATCACATCTCTCCTGGGGATTGGGTCCTGGTCCACGACCACAGACGAAGGAGCTGGAACTCGCCGAGGTGGCTCGGGCCGTACCAGTTTCTACTCATCACGCAGACAGCGATCTGAGAGGACTTCGTTGGATCCATGCAAGCATTGCCGACGGGTCCAAGCAGCAGAGGACGGTCCACCAAGGGATCGCAAACACCAGGAGATCAGAATGCAGCTGAACCAGAGGGCTCAGAGGCCATAACCATGGGCCATCACACTGTCCTCTCCTCTGACGAGGAATCGGAGGAAAAATGACCTTGCTGGTCACCTCCTCACAAGATGCACCACACACGCACACACACCTGCACACACTAACATTGAACATAACTGATTTCAAGCAACGCGACATCGAAGTTGCGATCTAGAAGAGAAGACGCCTTGCATTCCCCAAATGACATTCTATTGCCCAAAAGAGAAGTGTCACCTAAATGACTGTTGGGATACACTGTGAACAAGAGTGACCTTGACAGACAGTCACCGCCACACTCTCCTCTCCTCTGATGAGCAATCGGACTGCACCTCTGATCGCACACACTGGAACCTACATTAAACATTCAGAAACGCACACATGGAATCTATGTTCCATAGGACATCACATGCGATTATTCACAAGAGTGAATGAACTTTGAAATAATCTGGACAATATCATATTTGTTTACAAGAGTTGCAATTGTTGAAACATGAGTTGATAAATAAGTTTGGGTTTTTCCTCTAAATTGACCAAGAGGTTTTTTGCCCCTCTTACACTGGTAACCATTTTATCTTTTTTTTGCCTTGTTAAATCAAGTTTGTTTTTTGGTGAATGGTTGTCCACTCTTAGACTATAAATAGTATATAATCATGTCATCTTTTTTATCTTGTTTCCTGTTGAATTTCTGAAGCAAGGGGTTTTGGTGTGTGATTTTGCACGTTGAGAGAAAATAATTAAAGTTTCCACCTAGTGGAGAGATTATTTCCTTTCCACATGTATAGCATAGCTGACTGTTTACACTGTGTTTGGATTTTATATTTGTGTGCCTGTTCAGGCACAAATGAGGGATTGTCCAGGAATTTACATCCAAACACCTTGGGCCTTTGTCTTTGTAATTTGTCACCTCCCCCCAAGTCCCCTGCAAAACCCAGTTTCAGTCATGTAAAACACCTCAGCTCTCCCTCTTTTGTAATTGTGAGCACACTCTGCATAGCTCTTCCTCATCTCTTTGTTTAGGTCGGAGGGGCCCCACCTTGGTCTTCCTCGTCCTGATTCAGAGCTTTGTTTTCTTTGTTTTCTCATGTCACATGTTTTTACTCTTGGCCACGCCTGCCATTCATGTACAATGCAGTAGCCAATCACATCCTGGAAACACTGTACCTTTGTTTGGACTGTACATAAGCCACAGCCAGAAGTGACTGACTTCACTTCTCTGACTGAACCACCTTTGCTGCGTTTGTCAGGAAGTCCTTGCGCAAGTATTTGATTTCATTCAATAAACCAGACTCAACCTTTTGAACGTATCTTGGTAAATCTTTGGACTACACCAGTCTAAAATAACTATCACATGTGTCTCTGGTACCTCTGGGGCTGTGTTGTCTAACCGACAAGAATTGGTCTCCTAATGGACTAGGAAACATCATGCTACGGCACTGAACTGTCTGCTGGCCGAGGCCCAGGATAGGGCCCAGATACGCTAACGGACACACTGGGCCACAACAACACCACGCAGGACAACCTTCCCAGACCCTATACCCTCTCTCCCTCTCCACCCCAGTCCTCTCTCTCTCTCTCCGAGGCTGGACCACGAGGTCACATTAGTCTCTGTACCCAGCAGACTCCCCTCTCTGCGCCTCACAAACAGCGGGTCGGAAGTGTGAATCACCGTGATAGTACCCCATCCTTTCCCACATAAAGCAAGAGGCAGATTCACTCTTCACTTTATGTACTCATTTATTCATGTGTGTTACAGCCCTTTCTGTGATGAATATACACGTCTGTCCAGTGAAAGGAAGAGTAAATGGTGTGTCGTTGAAGCCAGTCCTTCCTGACGCTGTCCAGGTCTGTCCTCTGCGGGTTCTGATTAGCCGTAGACCGCTGAGGTGGTTCAGCTTTCACTTGCGTCAGCCTGGTCTTGTAGACATATGGTTTGCTTTTATTTTCTGGTCACAGATCCCTGGATAATATATATATATATATATATATATATATATATATATATATAGAGAGAGAGAGAGAGAGAGAGAGAGAGAGCAAGAGTACTGTCATAATGATAGCAATCAATAACTTAGATTGAATATTGATGAGAATGTTGACAAGAAGATGTTTTTCTTCTCCTGAGTTGATCTTTTTCCTGTTGACTTTTCTTCATTTTTTTGTAGTGGAATACTAATACTGTATTCCATGGAAGCGTACAGTAAGTGGACATTTTTGATTAATGATGGCAGTAGCTCTGATCAAACTCAGCTTTCTGCTCCATAAAGTTGATACAAATGAGATAACTCCATAGCACATGTTAAGTGATCCCTGCAATGATTAGATTTATACATTTCCCAAAATGTATGTCCAACATTATTACTTGGACATTATCTCATGGCATGCAGGAGGGGGGGGGGTTAATGGAAATGTTTAGAATGGGAAACAGCCTAAACAAATTGGTTTAGGCTTGATGTTGCTTTGCGCATGAAATGGCCTGGAATGGACAGCAGTACAAATTTTGATGTAAGGGAAACATTACCCCTGACTAGAATCATTGGTGTGCATCGTTTTATTGCTTACTTTCAATCCTTTCCTGTCTTAGATTAACTTACTTAGAGTATCCGTCTTCACAATGGGCCATTTATAACAATTAATTAGACAGTCCATCTCATTCACTTCTGTCATCTGATAACCAAATCACACAATGTTCTCTTCAGGTACGCTTAGACAATTCTACATAGTAGTACAGTACATCTGCTGTTCCCTCAATCACCTCCTAACAGACCGCCCGTCAGTCTAGGCTGTACGGTAAACTGCAATGTACTGGTCAGCAGAATTTTACTCAGTCATTATTTATGTTGACCACGCTGTTAAACTGCCCGTGCTTACTGCCTCAGAGTGGGTCGCCAACCTTACCCCCTGGTTGAACTGCTGAGCACGTGCCTGCAGTGCTGTGAATCCACCTTCCACTGCTGCCTTCTCCCGAGTCGAAGAAAGCACTGCTGGGAGAGACTAACCTACAGTTTGGTTTTAGTCTTTCTCTTTTTTGTTTTGTTTTTTGTTTAAAACATACAGTTTGGTTTTCGTCACAGTTAATGCAGGGCACAACTTTGACTCACTGCCCCTGTAAAGACGAGCATGTGGACTAGAAGCCAGAGACGCAAAAGTATTGAGACCCAAGGAAACTACACTCCTGAGACAATGAAAAGTTACCGGATATTACACAGCACCGATCAGCTCCTGTTTTTACTCTCGACTTCGGACACAGATGCAGCTCAGCGACTCAGGCTAATCCATTATTAAGACAGCGGGAGGTTTTGCCCTACACAAACAAGTTCACCAATACCACGTTTGACACACAAAAGGAGATAACGGGGAATAAACAATCCTGAGGTTGTGTCAGTCAGCCTGCAAGAATACATCAAAACCAGCTGAACCTGACAAATCAGGAGAAGGATGGCATGCGGTATATGAGGCATAAAAAGAGGCTTGAAGAGGTCTTGAAAAACTTTCAGATCTGGGCAATGAGGTTCTTTGGTAGCTCAGCCGGCATTCAGAGCTAAGTGGTCTTTAAGTGGGGTTGTCTGTGTCTGTGGAAGGTGGGACTGTCATGGCTGCCATTAATCCTCCTTAGAGAGAAACATGAAGGGAGCACATGGACGATCTCTGAGCCACCACACAGAGAGACCCAGCAGCCCGCTCCCTGTCACTAGGGAAGCTCCTGGGACACAGACAATGAGCGATGAAATTCCTAGGAATAATGTTTTTCCTGGGATGAGGGATGAGGTGGGATGACGCTGTCAGAGCATGGTGCCTGGTTCTGGGCTGGCAGGGGTAAACATCTCCTGGAGAGTGAAAGACTGTTGGACAGAAGGGTAGTGCACAGTTAGGAGGTTGTCTTTTCAAGTGTTGATGTTGTAAGTTGTAGAATTAAAGGATCAACACAATTAACTTTATTTTGGGACTTTTATGTCAAGTTAGCATGAGTAGAAATTGGACGGTACTGGTATGACCATACCTATTATGGATAATTATTAAGAAAAATAACCTTGATTATCTGAGGCTTGCTGCTGTCCAACCTAAATCTTCATTTTGCCATGGTTATACCATTACATACTGTACATTAATCTAGCTTTAGGGATGTATAACTTTATAGCTCACTCAGGATATTCCAAATTTACTCACCAAAAATGGGTTTACAGTTACATGTTATAATGTTATAATATATCCGGTACCACTTTACATTACAGCACGGTAATAACATAGTAATACCCTGGTAATATCTACATTATTACTGGGGAATTACCAACAAATGACTAGTAGTTACCTTAAATAGGGATTGGGGGTAACTATATGGTAACTACTACTAATAACTACCGGTAACTACTACTGTAGTAATTTGTTGGTAATTCCCCAGTAATAATGTAGATATTACCAGGGTATTACTTACCGTGCTGTAATGTAAAGTGGTACCATACTGTATATCCTTTACACAAGGTGATAATGAAAAAGTGATAATGATATGAATTAAATATAATGAATTATCAAAATTCGAAGTCTGAGGGAAAGAGGAAAACCAAGCTAGGCTTCACCTGGGAGGAAATCTGTCCTGTCACTGAAAAAGTCTCAATCTGAATCAACTGAAAACGCGTTAATGTGGTCCTAGTCTGTTTGGGCATGGGAGGAGGAAGAGGCAGGTTGACTTAGTACTTCCTGTCCAGAGGGCTTTCTCCCTGGACACCAGCTTAAGGGACCCACAGCGCTGGCAGTCTCCTCGTCCACCCAAACATCAAAGTGTAAATATGGCTCTCAAATCAGGAAAAACCCTGAGAGGGAAAATGATTAAGGGGACTAATGATGCCCTGCAGCCATGTTTAAAGTGAACAGCATTTAAATTAATATCTCTTCATTTCTAACACCTTGTTAGTAAGTGTTTTGACTCTACTCATGCACTGAGAAAGGCTGTTTCAATTTGAATATATTTTCTGTGAGAGAAATATAATATTCATAAACATGGAGGATAAAGTTCAGGTTCACACTCTTTCCCTATCTCTATCTCTATCTCCCTCTCTACCCCCCCCCCCCTCTCTCTCTCTCTCCGTCTCTCTAAAGGCAGTTCTATCCTCCCAGCCTAATCTCAAACTCAACCACTTACTTCAAACGCCTGTCAGCCTGAGTACATGAAAGTCTGTTTGCAGAGACCCCCCCCCCCCACCCCCTCCTCCCTCTCTGTCTCTCTCTCCCTCCCCCTCGACAGTAGCTCTCTCCCCTCTCTCTCTTTCTCTCCGGCTGACTGGAACACTTGCAGCAGCTTTCATTTTTATCCCTTAAACATCGAAGGCGAGAGAGGATCCATCCTGAAGTGTCCTCGGGTCAGCGCATATACACTTAAGATGTTTTAATCTCATGGAAATACATTCAAATGTATTCTCCTCACTGCGGCTTGGTACCGTAAGATGTACGAAATATATATTACACTGTATAATGACAGGCTTCTGTGGCATAAACAATACTCAAGACACCATCAATCAGAGGGGAAGAAACTAATTGAACAATGAGCCTTTTGATGGTCATTTCCCTTAGGAAGCAATCACGTTTTTCAAAGGGTATTGAACATTCTGTGGTGTAGCTGAAAGATGTCTGCGGCATGAAGGAATAGTTACTGTAAACAACAACAACAACAACAACAACAACATGGTCTATAATAAATGTTTTCCAGGGATGATTTTTCCCCAAGAATTTCTGAATGTTTATACATTAAAAAGATGGTGATGGAAAAAGCCATTATTGTAACTATTGTGATATTCTTGACTCGGAAACCAGGGGTGTATTTTTTTTATCTGTTTATTTTGTTACCTGTTATTTTGTTGTGTGGATGGCAACCCTCAGATATATGGTAGGTACTAATTCAAATTACTGATTGGATGGATGGAATTTCCACTTGATAAGGCTTCTCCAGAGAGTGGCCACACAACTTTCAGCCTCACAACAAAAGTCATCCCTTAATCCAAAGTTACCCCCCTTAATTTGAGGGCTTTTATGCAACTGACTGTTATGTGACATGTGTGTGTCTGTGTGTCTGTTCATGGGTGTGTGTGCATGTGTGTGTGTGTCTGTAGCATGAGACTAATCAGGTGTAGCCTATGCAAATCAGGAGCAGCCTATCTTGCTGCAACAACACATCCGATCTGCGCCAGGGGCTGTGACAGCTGTTTACGATCAGAGGTGATTGCTCATATACCTGCACAGCTCACTCCACCACCTGGGTGACTTTTAGGATACCGGCTATAAAACAAAGCATTGGCAAAATATCAGTTTCTACTGTTTGTCAGTCAGTTTGTGAGCCTCTCTTGTTGGCTAGAGGTTGGGAATCAAATTAGTTTAAGTATGAGTTATTGTCCTTGTTACATCAAAGAGCATACATTCATTATTTTCAGCTGTCCTTGTTACATCAAAGAGCTTATACATTCAGTATTTTCAAATGTTTACACAATCATAATGGTCCTTATGTATCTGATGTTCTGAATAATTTTGCCCAACTCTTGACTCCTCCTTCACCCAGAGACAAGGGCCATTATGATCGTAGAGGCAAAGCTTCATCAAAGCCAACTACAGCAAAGTTTATCCTTGACTACCATATCTCATATTTCATATACTAATGTACATAGGCCATGCAACAGATTAATGTCCTCCAAAACAACATTTGTGATAACAGCAATAACAGCATCGTCCATCCAGGGCATCTGATCATTAAATTACAACCTTGTCATCAAAGGACTTCCTTCCAATTTGCTGAAATATTTTAACACTTACTTTTGTATCGCAGGATGGAGTCAGTTGAAAACAAAGTAACATCTTGAAGAATGAATAACAATAGAAATAATTGGTATTTTAAAATGTCAGCTTGAGGGAAGCTTGAACCACACAAACACATATTTGTCTCTGGGCTACTGGGTGATGCAACATTTCACCGTAGAATACATGTGACAAATAAAAGGAATCCTAAATATTGATTGCCATCTGCCATGGAACAGCCTTCAAACTGCTGTGAATAGTCAGGTCTGAGAGGTCCAATCTCAACTCCTTTCAGTGGGTTTATAATGTGTATTTATTAACATACAAAACAAGCCTACACTGTTGTCAGGTAAAGTGCATTGTGAATCAACCATAGAGAGACACGCATAGATCAAATCAAATCAAACTTTATTTATACAGCACATTTCATACACAAAAGCAACACAATGCTCTATACAGAAAGAAAGAAAGGGGGGAGAACATATACCTACCCCTAATTTTCCAGAGGGAAGAAAAAAAATTGGAAAGAGATGTATAATAGATGTATAACAATCCAGCAAGCTCCTGGAATATATATATATATATATATATATATTACTGTATTAGGTAGAACATATTACAAAGCATGTATTCATAGCATAGCATAAATATTACAGTATAAGAAACGTAACACTATCAATAATTCATAAAGTTCAGAGTTCATAAATAAATACAAATATTTTCCCTGAATGGTAAGCAACTATATGCTAGCTATTTCCCAGTAACCCACTATAGCATACATACAATAAAACACACGGAACCTTTAACAGCAAGTTCCTAGAAAATATTGAGTTAACTAGATATAACAACCAGACAGGAGTGAGAATCAAAGTGCACAAAACAAAGAAGAGTGATGATTTGAGTAACTGTTTCAAATAATTTAAATTTCTTCGTTTTTTTCTCACCTTATTTATTGTTATTTCGTTTCTATGTTTAATGTGTTCTTCTGTTTTATGTTTTAATGTGTTCATATGTTTTATTGTGTTTGTAATCTCGATGATATTGTAAATGAGGGAAACCTCAATTGTCTTTTCAAGAATAAATAAAGGTTTGAAATGAAATTGGCAACAGCTGGTGACACAGTGAGATGGAACTGGACGTGAGGGAGACAGGGGGATCTCTACAGCCAGGGGACCTCAGAGGGACCACTACCGGAAACAGGGGGGGCTCTCCAGGTCATGGGTATAATACAATAGGGAGAGACACTAGGGAGGAGAGAGGCAGACAGGGTTAGTTGCATGCCAACCATTTTGAAGAGTGTGTTAGTACATCTGTCATTCATGAACTCCCTCCAGTTCCATCAAGACTATCATCAGACTCACTGGACCCACACCAGTTTGTTTACAGAGATAACAGGTCTGAGCTAACAGTTCTGACATATCAACACCAATCAGATCACCTAACCCTTGAAGGTCCGGCGGACCTCAGCCTCATAATTTCCGCAGGCCTCACTTTGTAGCTGGCGATAGTCTGAAGATCCTGCTACATGCTCCTGGAGTCCGTGCCACTGTACTGGCTTTCCAACTTGGTCCTGTAGTTGTTTTTTTTGCCGTTTTGATGGCCTTCTCTGGGGAGTATCTGCTTAGTTTGTAGAGCTCTGAGTCGCCCAAGAGCAGCTCTCCTTCATTTTTATTCTGATGTCTCTTGTTCCTCCATCTGGTGGGAATGCAGCTGCTGAAGTAGTTTCCGACGTGGTCGGTGACAGATTTTGCATATTCCATTCCCATTTTGCATATCCATCCCATGTGGATGTTTTGATATAGCCTCAGTCAGTCGTTTCCATGCCTCCTATTAGTCTTTCCTGTGTCTCCTCAGACCAGATATGAACATAATTTAGGGTGGGCACTGCATGAGGGACAGGGAGGAGACCAACCTCACCATGCAGAGGGAATTAACCCGTCTGAGAGAGGAGCTGTTCAGGAGGGACCCGTATAGCACCATCCTGGAGAGACAGCTGGAGGAGCTGCGGCCCAACCGACCCCTCAGCAATATGAACACGCTGTCTTCTACCCTCCCCTAAACCTCCCTCCCCTTGAAGTCCCTTAACTTGGACTGACACTCCTAACCCCCAAAAGAGGCAGAGAAAGTCGGCACGACCCAGCGGTCATCAACATTGTTCTGGACAACTCTCGGAAATCACTCCCCAACCTTTATCAGAACAGAGATGGTTTCTGCCAAACCAAGGCAGGTGCTTTCTGGTTCTTTGCCGCATCCATCATGCTGGACAGACCGGACCCGGTACCCTAAAAGGTGAAAGTGTCTCTGTGAGGAAAGTTGAGGTTCAGCAGACCCTTGGTCCACATTGTGAAGAAGAGACCATTGTGATTGGTGACCCAATGGTCTGTGATGTGGACTTTATCTCTTCTAAGGACAAAAGGGCTGTTTTCCTGGGGCAAAGGTTTGGGATATTACATTACATTACATTTCAGTCATTTAGCAGACGCTTCTATCCAAAGCGACTAACAATAATTGCATTTAACGTAGGAAGAGCCAATGTACTACTACTTGCCAGAACTCACAAGTGCATCTTCTTTCTAAGACTAAGAGCATAATCTAGTGCTGAAGGCAAAGTGCAAGAATCGCAATCTAAAGTACAGTGCAATATAATATAATACAATAAGTGCTTAGGTGGGAGGATTGTTGTAGTACTTCTTGAAGAGATGGGCACTGACATCAGTGGGCAGTTCATTCCATTCTACCTATGCGGGGCCAGGACAGAGAAGAGCCGTGACCGTGTCGATCGACCGCAGGAGCCTCGGAGTGACGGGGCAACCAGTCGCCCTGAGGTAGCAGAGCGTAGTGGTCGGGAGGGGGTGTAGGGTTTGACCATGGCCTGGAGGTAGGAGGGGGCTGTTCCTTTCATTGCCCTGTAGGTTAGCGCCAGAGTTTTAAACTGGATGCGAGCCGCTACAGGGAGCCAGTGTAGGGAATGGAGGAGGGAAGTTGTGTGGGAGAATTTGGGGTGGTTGAACACCAGGCGAGCAGCAGCTTTCTGGATAAGTTCCAGAGGTTTAATGGCTGACGCCGGTGCCCATATTGAAAGACAGGTTCCAGCATGCATAAATGCCAACACCATAGTGGTTCATGTAGGGGTCAACAATACCTGGCTACGCCAGTCAGAGGTTCAGGTTCTGAATTTAGCATTATAAGTCATGATATAAGGTTATTTACAATCATATACAATGGCCAATATCAAAGTTTCGTCAAATGGTGCACTCTTGAGATATAGGCTGTCGCTGCTAACACACTCAATGGATCCATAGGTGCATAGACAAAATCCCTCCAAAACACCATAAACTCTCATTTTCAAAGACAGGAAACTCACCGAGTGGTCACTGGTGTCTGTTGATGTTCTGGCAAAAACATTGCCACAATGTATGCTTCCGATCGGGTTTAAAGAGCCGTTTCAATTCCCCATATTGACAATTTTTCGCTCCCCAAGTCTAAAAAAATGAGGGAGGTAAATGGCTGGCCATGTTTGGCCAGATTTTGGACCCATCCTGTGATTCAGATCCGAAATGTAATGAGTTCTAAGTCGGCCCATGCTACACCCCTCCACCGAGTTCTATGAAAAACAGTAGTAGTTTTTGCGTAATCTTGCTAACAAATGGATGGACAGAGGGATGGACACGCCACCGAAAACATTACCCCTCGCCCTGCGATGCTGTCACTGGGGTAATAAGTCCTTCTTTGGTTATTAAGACTTGCAGGATCTGAGGACATGAGCCTTAGGCAATCATATATAACTTCTCCCAGACCAAGTCTTTCTTCAATATCAGAATTACACACCCCACTAAAGGCTAAAAGGTTGGTCCCCTCGGTGAAACAGCCCGATATAGAAAGTGTCAGTTTTATGTGATGAACTTGTTCCACTGTTCTTGATGTGACAGTGAGAATATGTATGAGTGTGTATGCATTATTAAAAGGGTGGGTTTGAGCAGCTCTAACGCTCCTCCATGCTAATCTCACAGGCGTTCTCTGCTGTTGAGAGGGGAGCTCCTCCATGCTAATCTCTCAGGAATTCCCTGCTGCTGACTCTGCATGTATCAGAAGTTAAGGGTTCTGTGTCAGGTCTTCATAATCAGATGCTGACTCTGCATATTTCTTTGCCAGTAGAGAGGGAATCTTGCGTCCTGCTCTTCCTCACGGTGATATCAGCAGGGATTGTATCTGTGTCTCTCTCACCCTCCGTCGAAATTGATAATTATTCCCCTCCAACGTCCTCCTCTGAGGTCTTCTGTAAGGGCTTTGATATCTGTGCTTAATCCATTATCCAGTGTGGAATAATTCCCCCTGTCAAATTTTTGCGTGCAGTGACAAAATTTAGTCTTTTCTTATTTTTCTATTTTATTTTACTTTATTTGATATAGCCATGGGAGCCCATTGAGACCAAGGTGTCATTTACAATGGTGCCCTGGTTACATGATACTAGCCTCTTGAGACCATCCTGACCGAGTTCACTTTCAGTTTCTCTCTGCAGATCAGTCAGGACTTCCAGCTATCTCTAACAATTTCTCTGATTACATTTAGACCAGGCCAATCAGTGACTGTGTTCTGACTGCTGTTCTGAGTGGTTCCCATAGGCTAGTTGATGAGTGAAAATGAAATACTGGCCGCTCGCAAAACAGTCTCCTGAAGCAACGAGCATTAACATTATTAGTAGAATAAACACAGCCATAAGTACAGTTCTATTTTGTAGAGCTCAGACCCACAGGGCAAGCTCCTGATTGGCTGAACCAATAATAGCTAGCTACGTTGACTGAAAAACAAAACATGCACGCACCTGCAACCAATTACAATTGGTGCACCACTATAAAAGAACGCCCCGGCTGGCGCTGCCTAGTCTGCCTGAAGAATTCTACGGTTGCGGCGCCATCAATAGCGATGCGGGACATCCACTCTGCTTCCGCTGCATGAGGCCGCAGCACGCCAAAGCCGGTCTGATGTTGGTCTTCTGACTGCCAGACCTGAGTCCAGCTAGAGCCTCGATAGTTTTGACCGGGCGCGCCACTTCATTGTATCACTGCCACCTAGAGATAAAAGCCTCCAAGTCAGAGAGCGGTTTTTCAATGATAAGGGGGAAGCCGGCATTCCTGTCAAGCAGAGAGGAATGCCAGCTATTGCCACCGCTGCTCGTCTTCCGGTTCCCCACCAGCTTCGGAGTGACTGGTCCTGTACGTTTGTCTACTCCCGTCTCCCGAAATTAATAGAGATAGAGATTCCACATTTTATGACACACAACTTGCACATGTCCTTCACTATTATCAACTGTAATTTTCGTGCTAGGATATAAGAGCTTAACATAAATAGGGCGAGAACGGGCCGAGCGCAATGCGACATTTGTCCCTGCCGAGCGGGACAGAAGTCTCATAGGAGAGGTGCAAAAGTCGCACTGCTGCAAAGTGTGTCCTATCTGGGTTTTTTGGCATGTAATTCTCTTTACTTTCAACGAATGTATTATTAGACATACTATCATAATAATATATAGCCTTCAACGACCTCCTGAGCTGCCTGCCTGATGGCCTCAGGGCTAAAGAGGCCGCGCATCGTTTTCCTCACCCTAATATATTGGCATGCTATCAATGAAAGAAAATACATTGTAAATAAACATGGTTTTAGGCTATTGTTTTTATGTAGGCCTATAGGTTAAGCTATTTGTGTTCATAAGGTAACGTCATTGTAAACGAAAGTAGCCTATAGCCTATAATCCAATTGACTGGAACCAGGGGGTTTGACAAAGGTTAAGAGGCAAAATAATTTGTCTTGACTGCATTTAAGATGTATCTTTCACATTAAAACTGCATACAAAGCTGACCAATAGCATTAGAAAGATCTCTTCGAGAGCTTTCATTTCACCTGTTCATTCTGCCCAAATGTCACTCGCGCACCCCTCTGGTTCTAAGCCATCACAACGCGACTTCTGTCCCGACACAGTCTCCTGTCATTTCTCCCTGGCTTGCAGGCACGACTTGCTCGCACGAAACTTGAAAGCTATGTTATCATGTAGCCAGTAGATATGCTAAGAAAATTGCATATGTTTGCAAACTAAAACAAGTAAACACAATTTTACAATCGAAAAGTGCTTATGAGACCATTATTTTACTTATATGGGGCAAAAGTGGTTTTCCATCGATATCTCTGTGAAATATGCTGCGATCGCGCCCAAAATTTGAAGGGAGCTCGTACACGGTAATATGTGTAGGCACGTATAACCACATATTTGCAGGTCCAGTCATTCTGGAGAAAATTTGAACGCGACTTTCGTCCCGCGCAACTTTTGACCCGGCTCTCCCCTACTGCGGTGTCCAGCTGTTCAGTGCTGTCCCGTCCGAAGCTTTTAGCTGGTTCCAATAAGGTTTTCAACCCATGGTACCTCTGGTTAGAGTGGCAATGTCTTCCCCTGCCTGCATGGCAGATGTGACAACTGCCATACTCAATGTTGGGAGAGGGAGACTTGCCAGTCGCTACACATTGGCTTCGGCTAGGACCTGGCCTACTTCAATTGTAGCTACCACTCTCACTGAAACTTTGCCCCTCGATGGTTACAGTACCTTCTTGGCCAGTTGTGTGTGCATTGGCAGAGTCTGCATAAGCCTACACAGCATAAGAGACGCCCGGCCGTTCCGCCAATTTTTCTCTGTGATTTACGCCGGCCGTGTAATCAAGCAAATGTAGTCTTGCCTGTCTCCGCTGAGACTGAGTCGGACGTGACGACCGGGCAGCTCACTGGAATGAACAGGAAGTTAAGGGTTTTCTTCATGGCTCCAGTTCAAGCGGCGGTGTGTCCATCCGACTCGCTATGGAGGTGAGAAAATTTTTGTGGTCAGTGGGGTCCAGTTGTTCGGTCCTGCCCCATTTGAACACTTAAGAGCCTCTGATACAGCTGCCGGCAGGGTATAGCTTAACATAACGTAGCTCCTCTGTACAATACATCAAATCAAACTTTATTTGTATAGCACATTTCATACATGTGACAATCTCCATGCGCGTAGAGCACCAGGGCGAGTTTGTCTTTATGGAAACTTTCGTTCCTGGTCCCGTTTTGTTTCACTGATGCTGGCTGCCTCGCCAGCTTAAGATGAATATGCAAATGAGGTGACTCGGAGACTCCCTGTTCCGCAGAGTGTGATGCCAGGGGTCTGCATCTGTCTCAGGGCACTGCCATTCTGTCTGATTAGACAAATCCGCGGAAGGTTGTCTGTGATGCGGGCACGGCAGGCTCATTTCCTCTTCTTATGAATGAAGTGGTTCCCAGAGGGAATGTCATTAATGGTCAGTTCCTCGATCGCGTGCCATGGTTGCCAGCATGGCCTCTCTTGGACCACTTTGTAGCCTGGCTGTAGAAGTGTCTCCTAGACGGCTGGCTGAAGCGTGTTCTGATGGAAGGTTATTCCATTCAGTTTCAGTGTTCTCCACCGCCCTGCACGAGCATTGTGGAGACAGTGATGCCACTCATTAGAATGTTTATCAATTGTCTTCCTGGTGTAGCAGATTATGGACATTACCAATATTGTAAAGACCATACTGTGAGACAATCTCACTGACTGGAATGTTAGTAATGCCTGATAAAGATCTGGAAAGCCAGAGACAGCCTGCTCTCCCCTACCCAGTGACTAATCAATGGAGGGTCACGCAGGGAGGAACGCATTTCGTTTAGACTGTTTCCTGTCACAGTAAAACCTAACAAAATCCTTTAACAAGGACTGGTTCTTTGAAATGAGATTTTGCAAACCATTAACTCTTTCTCTCCTCGCCATGGTCCTCCTCTCTCCCCCCCCTCCCTGGGGTAATAAATCCATGGTACTAACATTCCTGAGGCCACATGGGCCCAACAGAGACTCACACAGTGAAACAAAGTAATATGAATATTATTTGGCTTGTTTCTTTAATAAAGTTAAATTACTTTCTCCCAACTATGTGATGCAACCACCATGAGAACAAGCCCTAGGAATAAACTATGGGCATTGATGCATTGTATTTGTAACCAAGTGTTACTGTGTGTTGTAAATAACTGGTTCTATGCTGCCAAGTCAACCTAACAATGTTTGGTATCAATCTGAAGCTAAAATCATGAATCAGTTGATTATGCATGCCTGCCAAAGCTTATATTCATAGACCCTGGGCCACTGTCACAGCCAGCACGACAACATCAGTATCAACAGTTTGAGTCATTATTTTCTGATGGCCATCTCTTGCTGCATGGGCCACATGTGCCTATCAGCTTCCTCATGTGTGCATGGAGGAATTGAACACAGATGGTGGCTTACTGAGGACCCCCACATCATCTGTGACAACAAGCTGTTTGTCTTCCTGCACAAACCATCTGAGCAGAGCATCTGAGAGTAAGGTGAAGAACTCTGTGTTATTGCTGTCAACTCTGAGAAAGTGTTGCCAGTTCCTGGGAATGGCTGCAGTACATACTGCACATTTCCGCATTCATGTCACACACTTTGTTTTTGTACCAGCTTTCAAAGACAAGTAGCGGTCCCACGCCAAAGATGAAAGTTCACCTTCAGCTCAGCACCTGCCCTATTTGTGCGTGTTTATATTGTGTGTGTATGTGTCCCTCGCCCCTTTTCTCCTCTGTGAAGCGCATTGTGTTGCCTCTGTGTATGAAATGCACTAAGTTTGATTTGATTTGACATAATGAAGAGCTGACTATTAGCAAAATGCCCCCTTTTTTATAGTCCACAGCTGGAATAGCCAGGAAGCCAGTCTAAGACCCCGAGGGAAGCACCAGTCAATAGCACTAAGCCAATTAAAATGACTCCTCATTTAAGCTGTGATCTCTATTGATTTGTCTTTCAGTTCTTATCCATCAGGCCAGCAGACTTGACTTGAGGGGTTGGAGCGGCAGACGGAGCATTTCTCTGAACCCTGATCCAGAAGTGACACCTGGGAGTTGTCAGCCTCTCAGACGCTGCATGTCTCAAGGTTGTTACGTGAGCAAACGCTGAACATGAATAAATGAAACCTGTGGAGTTTTGATGTGATGCAATGCCGTGATGCAGCAACAATGACCAGTAGCAGCTGTTCACACAGCCTTTGTGGACTTTGCTGGTGGGTATACTTACAATCTGTGCTGTTGAATGGCTTGGCAGTGTAGAATAGATTCAAGATTCAAGATCCGTTGTCCTGGCCATGTATATGGTACACACATACTAGCAATTTGTCTAGGTTAAGGGCATACGCTGTTGCAGACGACATAGGATAGGGTGCAGGACAGGACAGTGCAAATGCAATACAAAAAACTGTGCAAATACAAAATGCAGTGCAAACAAAATGCAGTGCAATATACAAAATACAATATACTGTTAAAAATGCTATTTAAATAATATATACAGAATGGCGTGTGGTAAGTGTATGTACAGTGTGTGTGCATATTGTAGTGTGAAGTGGGCAGTGTGTGCAAAGTGTGTGCCATTTAGATATGTGGAACAATCAGAGATTGTGTGCAAGTGAAGCAAGGGCTACAGAGTCAGTGGGAGGGGGTGGGGTGGATGCCGTTGTGGAACACAAGCCTTGTTAATGAGCTTGATAGCCGTGGGAAAGAAGCTGTGTTTTGTGGTGCGTGGACCCGGTCCCAATGGACCACGGTCTCCTGCCAGAGGGGAGTGGGCCAAAGCGACTGTGACTCGGATGGGAGAGGTCGGCCACGATCTTCCTGGCCCATTTTAGGGTCCTGGAGGCGTGGAGGTCCTGTAGGGATTACAGCATGCAGCCGATCACCCTCTCAGCGGAGCGGATCATGCGTTGCAGCCTGCCCTTGTCCTTGTCTGTTGCTGCGGAGAACCAGATGGTGACAGAAGAGGTAAGGATGGACTTGATGATGGAGATGTAGAAGAGTACCATCTTTGCCTTTGGCATGTTGAATTTCATCAGCTGCCTCAGGAAGTACATACATCCTCTGCTGTGCTTTTTTGGTGAGAGAGCTGATGTACTTGAGGTCCCGGGAGTCAACAGTGAATAATCCCCCCAAACACACACAGAAAAAACATTAATGTCTTGTAGAGGAACGAGGTTTGCCTGCTGATCCTGGGCCCCGTACTACGCAGCTCGTTCAACATATCCAGGAAAACTTTTCGCTAGCTCGCTCGAGTAAACCAGACAACTGCAATCACGGATAAACAGTACTACAATGGTGGCTATCAACTCATTAAGTCTACCCAGCTGGTCCAATCTAGCTATAAGCGTGTTCACGGTAAAAGGGGAGATATTTGCTCGAAATGACCTATCGCATACCTTAGTATGGTATTCGGACACGGCCATGGACAAGGCAAACAATACGCGTAAACAAGTTTCGTCCACCACATTTTACACAAGACGAGCAATATTATAGAAATATGAACTATAGGCGCAAAACCGTCGCAACTGCCAAAGGCAGGAAGGAAAGCTGGAAAAATACTGCAGACTGACTACGTTTTATCATTATCCTCCACATGAACATGAGCAGGCTATGCCTATTACGGCGGGTAAATCAATTGTAGCCTATATCTATATATTTTATTCTTTCAGCAACCCCGTGAGACTGGCAAGGGACGCTTAAATAAAGCAAATGTAGGCTATCGTTTTTAAGTTTCAGGTTGGAGTAGACAATGTGATGTCTCTATACAAGAGGGACTAGAGATAAAACAGGCTATTAAGATGGAAAAAAGTTGAGGTGGAGTAGTAGGCTATAAGCCTACGGGGAAAAAGTAGCCTATTTCAGTAGGCCTATAATGTCATTGATTGTCAGGCATTGGTGCTATCCCAATTCAATTTAAATGTAGCCTACTTCTCTTCGTTCCTAGGAACGGGATGCTAGTCTAATCAACATTAAAGACTTGAAAATTGAATAAAAAAATTGTGTTTTTACTTGGTTCTCCGCATCACCCACAGCCTACACGAAACTTCAGGTAGGCTAATAAATGCATGCCAGTGCATAGCCTACAGTCTACGACTGTAAATGCACAAGGCAAAATATGGCTCAAGCAGCTGTCATTCTGCAATTTTTCATATGATATCGGGGAAAGCCAAAGAAGGTTTTGTCGGTTTGTAAAAAGTCTTCTTAAGAACCTCTCATTGTTCGCACACTGCAGATTATTTTTTATTTAGCACACTGAAGTTCCATTTAGAATCTTAACGTCCAATTGCCTTTTTCCAAGTGAATTGATCGGTCGGCGGGCAGTGCTTCATACGTTTTGATCCATAATCTGGAGCATAACCTGCCCCAGAGCAGGTTAGCTTGGCAGCATAAGTTACCATAGCAAAAAGCACGGTGAAAAGTGAACCACCTTCGTAGTACGGATAAGCCAGGCTTGAACCTGAAGTTATCGCGCTAACCCCGTAATCCTGTTCTGTAGTACAGGGCCCTGGTAGTTAAGGGGAGACATTTGGGCCAGGTAGATCTCTGTCACAACTGTCTGCTACTGAAACACCTGTCCAACAAAGGCAGTGAACTGTCTGAATCCTAGAAAATAGGATCTTCCACAAACAAAATATGGCCTCATTGTTGATCTAACTATTGATTTTTCACATGTATTATTATTGCAAAGCTAGTTAGTTTCATGCCAGATTGTCATTGATGGACTGGATTTGACAACAGTAGACACATGAAGGAACAAGCCAAAACGTCAACCCCACAGATTATACAATAGTAAGAAAAAGTTGAAAAGTGTCAAAAACCTCTTGAAGACTGAGACGTATTGAGGCTGATGATTAGATATGCACTTGCCTTGAGGCTTTTCTTGAGTGCTTGGCCCATTTCTCAGTGAGAGGTGGAGGGCTCAAGGAGGGCAGCTTTGACATGCATTGTAAATGAGCGAATAAAAGTGTGCATGTGCGCTCCGACAGCACTGCAGCCTTTTTTCATTTTTGCTTACATTGAAGTAATACTGTCTTGTAAGCATACCTAAATGTTAATAATTCCAGTGCTTACAGCTGCATTTCCACCAGCCCTTGTGCTCTTGCAGATGCGGAGGCCTTGGACTGTCGGTGTCGTCTCCCTCAAGCACAGTACCTTCAACTTCCCGCTTCAGCAGCTTTGGTAATAATCTGACCTCACCTCGGTTGGTTGACCGAAATATAAAGCCCTTTTTACTGGATAAAAACTTTAATATGACAATACGATACCAGCAACCCATAGCCTACACTTAGCCTTTCATCGATAGTAAACGTAAAATGATCCCAAACTTCTCTTAAAGGTACCAGATGTAATTTACGCAAATTTCAGAAGGTGGTCCCCGAAAATTGCGTATACGTCATTTCTAGCACGTGCACGAGGACGCACGAGCAAGCGCACGAACACATGCCGAGCACATAATAGTGACGTTATACCCACAACTTTCAGGAGTTTTTCACTGATTGGCTCAATTTCACGGGAAGTAAACTTCGTTGTATACAAAACATTAGCTAAATATCATTGAGCGAAGAAAATACAAGGTAGGACATACATTTAAGTAATTCAACATGTTTATTAGACAACAAGGAACCATTTAATCGAGGAATTTGGAGGGGATTTTTCTTATTTTTTTTTAATTCACATTACATTGGGTACCTTTAATGTTTAGCAACTTCTGTTATCACTGTCCTCTAGAGTAGCAGCTCCTTCCTGGATTGGAGCCATTCTCTCCCACTGACAACTAGGCTGACATTAAGTGTTGACAGTAATGGTTGCATCCTGCATGGTTTGACATGAGATGGCATCTCCCTTCATTATCCACTTATCTGAAGAGTACACAGACAAACGCTGCAGCACCACATGAAAAGGTCGCATTGACAAGGTGAGAGGCGGCCCGTCACATCCAGAGAGAGCTGAAGAGGAAGATCAAGGAGGCAAAGTGTGCGTACAGAGAGAAGGCTGAGAGGCAACTTCAGCAGAACAACTCTAAGGAGGTGTGGAGTGGGCTGAAGAAGATGACCGGCCTCCAACAACAAGGTCCAGGGGTGGAGGGGAGTAAAGAGAGGGCAAATGAGTTTAACCAGTTTTTTAATAGGTTCGACTCAGGAGCCAGACAGACTCCCCAGAACAGTCCTGCCCCCCTAAGCCCCCACCCTCACCTTACCATCACTACCGACCAGGTGAAAAGGGAGCTGAAGAGCTGGCCGGCATTCTTTGTCACCTCTTCAACCTCTCCCGGGACACACAGAGGGTGCCCCCACTGTGGAAGACATCTTGCATTGTTCCTGTGCCGAAGAAGGGATGCACCAGTGTTCTCAATGACTTCAGGCCAGTGGCTCTGACCTCTCATACTGTATAATGAAGACCTTTGAGAGGCTGGTCCTGCAGCACCTGAGGCCACTGGTGGCTGACTCTCTGGACCCATTACAGTCCGCCTACCAGACCAACCTGGGCGTGGAAGATGCAGCCTGTTCCCACCTGGAGAGGACTGGGTGCACTGTGAGAGTGATGTTTTTTGACTTCTCAAGTGCTTTTAACACCATTCAGCCACCTCTCCTAGCAGACAAACTCACAGCCATGCAGGTGGACCATGCCATGACAGGCTGGATTACATACTCTCTCACCCGCAGACCGCAGTTTGTCCGGCTCCAGAGCTGCCACTCCACACACTAGAGTGTAACACGGCTGCACCTCAGGGAACTGTCCTCTCCCCATCCCTCTTCACACTCTACACCTCAGACTTCAGATTCAACTCTGCATCTACACATCTGCAGAAGTTCTCCGACGACTCATCCATCGTTGGCTGCATCACTGGGGACAAAGAGGGCGAGTACAGGAGTCTGGTGGCTGAATTTGTCGGCTGGTGTGACAACAACCATCTACAGCTTAACATCAGCAAAACAAAAGAGCTGGTGGTTGACTTCCGTCGGAAAGGGCAGCCACCTACTCCCATCACCATCAAGGGAGAGGAGGTGGGGATAGTCCAGTCCTACAAGTTCCTGGGGGTGCACAGTGATGCACTCTTCAGCAGAGGCTGTACTTCCTGAGGTGGCTCAGATCATTTGAGGTTTGCAGCAAACTGCTGCGCATGTTCTGAGTCGATGATGGCCAGCGCAGTATGCTTTGCTGTTGCATGCTGGGGCGGAGGCATTGCTTGGCGATGCGGAAGTGCCCGTTGACTTCAATGTTAAAAGTTCGCTGTAAAAACACCACTTCAAGAACCCTGTTTGGAAATACATCGGAGTATATGCAGCTGACGGCTAACTATGGCTCATTCACCTGCATGTATTTCCAAACGCGAAAACAACGGCAGTGAAAGAGTCTGCATCCGCACCCCTCATTACATCAGACTGACCAATATTGCAGCTGTGGTGAATAAGGCGAATAGGACTATTTCACTCAACTTATAGACTGGATAGCACTTACTGTACTAACTTTAATATACTGTGTGAGTAGCAGTATTTTGTTAGTTATTTGTATATTGTGTCCACCCTATTTAATCCCTTTTTATTATGTATTCTTATTCTTATTCTGCATACTTTATTAACCTTACTCTCTTAATCTGCTGTGAAACAGAAATTTCCCCACGGGGATAAATAAAGAGCTATCTATCTGTGACGAGAAAATGTCTGTTGTGTGCTAAGGAAACCCTAGCTGTAAATGCTAATGATGAAGTGCCAGCCTGATCACTTTACCCCTCACTGCACTGTATTTGCTCTTGGTAAAGAGATATCCATAGTCAAATGGAGTCTTTCCTCAGATGCTACTGTAACTCACTTAAAAGTCAGCTAAAGACTCATCTGTTCAGACTTGCCATTCTTTGTCCTTGTTTTTTGTGTTTTTGTGCTTTTTGCCATTGTTTTTAATTATTGATGTTTTATGAAGCACTTTGTGACCCCTGTCTGTGAAAGGTGCTACAGTATATAAATATGTGCCTACTTACTTACCATCTTTTTAAAGCCTCAATCCTCTTATGCATTACAGCAACAAAACCACCTCTGTCTGCCCTCTTCTTGGGCCCGCTAACCCCACTGAGCAAAAACTCCTGCAAGTTTCTGCACTATTAGCATACAGTAAGGTGCGTTCACAGTTAGCCCTTCATTCATGTTGAATTTTCAAAGAACCTCCACCGCTGACAAACGTGTGTTGTCTACTGTAATCTTGTACCTTACATTGTCTAATCTTAAACTCGCCACATAGCCTGGAGCTCCTGGCTCATCTGCTCCTCGTCAGCACAGCTGTTACCTGCAGCTTCAGCACCCCTAACCCTAGCCCCCAGGGGATGACTGGCTGGGGGAAAGAGAGCTGTGAATGGGATTATGTAACTGTGTTAGGTTAAATGGCGTATGGTTGTTATCACTGTGTGTAACCCCTCGTCAGTCAGAGAGAACATACTAGTGTAGCAATGACATTTGTAGCTGTTTGGAGGGTACGAGTGAGAGTGGGCATTAGACTATAAAAGGTAGTGGGAGATTGGCTTTTCATCATACAAGATAGCTGGCCAATGAACTGTCACATAAAGGTTATATTGACACACTTCTTCATTTTGGTTTGGTGTGCATTGATCTTCGTCATTATTATAAATTGCATGAAGTCCTGCACATTCTGAGGTGAAGGCTATTGTTTGCTTAACTGTATTACTTTTGGTTTCTCTGTGTAAAGTTATGTTTCATATTGACTATGACGGTACAGTCTGGGTTTGAGCTATGAGAACAGAGACACAAGTTGGCTACACATGTCACTATGCAGATGGGCATGATGTCACTGAGGCCTCGCCATGGAAATATTTCCTGTCGTATCCCCCCATTGGCTCCAAGGAGGTCTCTGGCAGGGCTCTGCCTGGCACTATGGCAGCACAGCTTGGCCTGGCCACCACCTCACTGTTACAGCTGTGATTAATTACTGTCCTGATGGGATCTGATGGCAGCTCTGGAAATGTCACTGCCATGAGACAGGCTCGTCAGCATAGTGTGGCGAAGGCAGCGGGGAGGGATGGGCGTAGGCCACCGCACTCAGAAATCAGGAAGGATACAGACAGACGTTCACCACCTCACATCTCTCGAAGGCTATCAGTTATCGTTGCTGTTTCTATGTTGCTGTTTCACCATAACAGGTGTTTTCCATGTGGAAAATGTCAACCAATTGATGATATTTGACATGAAATAGACACGACCTGAAGTCAAGAAATCCTCCACTACTCCGTGTAGGCTATAATATCCGGACGGAAGCAGCCCCAGGCTTCTTAAAGGAGTAGTAAAGGGGAAATGCATGTTTAGCCCTGTTTTAAGGTTACTTATGATCATATACAATGGTTCAGATCAAAACGTTGACAAAGCTAGCACTTTTGAGAAAGTCTGATAATTGCTCTACCACCGTTTTGGTCATACAATGGATGTGGGTGGGCACCTTGAAAAATCATTCAAAAAACATGTTAAACTCTCAATTTCAAAGACTAGAAGAGTTCCTCTTCCATGGTGCAATTGTGGGATACAACATGCAAAACCCCTTATTTAAATAGGGCTGCCTTCACACTTTTGCACCTGTTGTCATTCACGCAATTATCCTTGATAGATCACCTGAAAAATGCATTCCAACTAAACGTGCAATCTGAAGGACTGCCAACGCAATTTTGCCTTCTTTATTAGGGATCTTAGTAGATAAGGGCCCAAAGGTATTAAATAGCAAACACAAATACCATCACTGAAACTGTTTTCAGAGTTGATAAGTCACTGAGCATGTGCTACAATTATGTATTTGCATTTTCTCCCCCCATATTTTGCACGTAGGCACGACCCTAATTACATATTAATTTCGTCCAAAAGTACTAATTGGATAGAGCGTACAAATTTGCGCACTTGAAGTTCTCGGACGACTCATTTATTGTGGGCTGCATGGTTTTTTGCTTCCCTCTGGAATATGTAGGAGTGGGTCGTATGCCCACCTCCCTTGTTCTCTGTAAAGCGTATTGTTTTGCCTCTGGGTATGAAATGTGCTATACAAATAAAGCTTTGATTGATTGATTGATTGCATCAGTGCAGATGATGAGGAGTACAGGGATGTGGTCGGGAGATTTGTTGAATGGTCTGAGGAGGAGAACAAGCTCCAACTCAACATCAGCAAGACCAAGAAGCTGGTAGTGGACTTCAGAAGGAACAAGAGGCCCACAACCCCTATTACCATCCAGGGGGAGGATATTGAGATGGTGGACTCATACAAGTTCCTGGGAGTGCAACTGAACAACAAACTGGACTGGACTGACCACACTGAGGCCCTCTACAGGAAAGGACAGAGCAGACTGCTCTTCCTCAGGAGGCTCAGGTCCTTTGATGTGTGTAGCAGGCTGCTGCGGATGCTCTATCAGTATGTGATAGCCAGCACACTGTTCTTTGCTGTTGCCGTCTGTCTATCTATCTATCTATCTATCTATCTATCTATCTATCTATCTATCTATCTATCTATCTATCTATCTATCTATCTATCTATCTATCTATCTATCTATCTATCTATCTATCTATCTATCTATCTATCTAATAACCATATTCATTCATGCATTCTGTTTGAGTGCTACATGTGTACGATAGGATGAATAACATGTCAACTAAAGTGGATGTTTTTTACTGTCAGTATTTCCTTGCTCCTACAACGTCTTCGGGAGTGTTATCCATGTGTTATCATGGGAAAGGAGAGCAAGGAATGGCTTGATGGAAAAACAAGCGACATTCTTAATTTCCCTGATGAATTGGTCCATTTACTGAAATAAATTGAATTGATGTAAGAGATCCCTGAGGTGCAGGGAAGCCCTAACAGAGCCACCCAGCAAGATCACAGCTTATTGCTGTTATACAGACATGCTGACTGCCTGTTTCCACCTAATTGTTTAAAAGAGATTGTAAACTAAAATGTCTGATTCACTTTAAAAGCCGAAAATTAATGGATTTGAATTTGTTTCATGATTATTTGTACATTTTGCCTTGAAATGCTGAACATCTAAGGTTAGAGCATGTGCAGTTGAGCAGAATGTCTTCATAGAAGTGCTTTCTCCCATATGTGCAGCAATTCTGCACTGCAACATCAGGTATCTGAGCCATACAGTAAAGCTGATTGGCAAGCATCTTGAAACAGTCCTGTTTGGTCAGCCACTATATGTTGTCTCTAGAGGATCCAGTGAAATGAGACAAGCATATTTGATGTGTAATATGTGCAAATATGTTATCAAGCTGTGATACTGAGTAGCTTCAATGAATAAGCTGAAATATTAATTTGCTTAAATCTTTTTCAGCATGTTAATGTGTGTAGAAAGCATCTGGTGATCCTGGTTTCAGCTCCTCCTTATGTGAGCAGATGTTATTGGTTGATTTAAGTGTTTAATTTGATCTAGGATGTCAATCAGCCCCTCTTATTATCTAAACAGTAACAGCATCAGCTCGTTTTCTAATTGCTTACCCATGGTTTAATTACATGAGGATGACGTCACAGAGTTTTATTTTTGTTCTGTCTGTGGCTGTTATCAAAGCTGTGGCTGAATGCCTAAGGGCACGAACAAACTCTCATCATGATACCCTGCTAGGCTGTTGACATCAAACCAGCAGGCTGCTATTGATCTGGGTATGACAGAATCAAGATGCCTCAATTAGCAGTATTAACTGCCTTCAACTCATATTTATTATCTGTCCGTTTGTTACGTAAGCCATAGATTTGCTACACAAGCAGCCAATTATGTTCTCTCCAACCACTTTATACAAGCTCATTATGACTGCATTTATGGAAGGGAAAAGTAGTTTTACAAGACCCTTCCTGCTGGGAAGTAATAAGGATATACTGTATACTTTTACATTTCAGTAATTGTCAACATCCTCCCAACATCAAAGCCAGTGTTAGCAGGAGCCAGATACACGCCCTCAGAACAGAGACCTTATTTACTAGAGGGAGATTTCTGCAGAATAGTCATTTGCTATCTCAACCTAGTATCGGCAGTGACCCTACGCCCTGTGTCTTTGAACTTCTCCTCTGATCAGAAAGGGTGTACAGTATGCTAAGAAGATGGTGGAAAGTTTTCCAAACACATCGAGGCGACTGTACAGAGCTGGCAGGCTGTTTGAGCCCCTAATGAGAGGAGAAGCAGCTACTGGTTCAAGAGGTGGAACACAGCCAGAGGGGGGAGAATAAGTACATTGTACAGATATGAGAGACAGCGGACAGAATTGCCATGAACAGCAGTCTTTCATTTTTGAGGGAATCCATCAATGATTATTCAGGTGTGCATCTGCAATAGGACATATAAACCTGAGTTGCACTCAATCATTAACATATTGCCCTGTTGTACCTTTACTCAACTCCTATATTAAGGTAGAGCTTTGCCTCTCCAGCACATTTATATGAACAGGAAACAAGCGAACAGCCCTGTCCTTGACCGAGAGAGAGGCAGGGAGTGATGGGCCAGAGGTTTGGAGTGTGGATAATGAGGTTTGTAGCGGTCATCTGGACCTTAGTGGTAGTGCGGCGTCAGAGAGAAGAGCTGCTGCCCTGGTGCTTTGCGCTGTGGATCAATGGTCATTAATCTTGCTGGAGAACTCCGAGCTGCAGTTTTTTAGTTTTTTGGGTGGAGAAGGATCGCTGACCAGAGAATAGGATGTCTCCACTCAGGCTCAACAAACAAGGTGTGTGCATAGTAGAGGGGTGTGTGTGTGTGTGTGTGTGTGTGTGTGTGTGTGTGTGTGTGTGTGTGTGTGTGTGTGTGTGTGTGTGTGTGTGTGTGTGTGTGTGTGTGAGAGAGAGAGAGAGAGAGAATGTATGTATGTATGTATGTATGTATGTATGTATGTATATATAAACATGTGTTCCTTTTTGTCATTGACAACATCTCTTTGACTTGAAACGTCAAAGCACATGTATTTTAACATGACATTGGAGCATTGGTGGATTGCCATTGTCTACCTATTACTTATTCTGTAAAACAAATCTACACATGAATCATGAATCACTAGAAACGTGAATCATGAATCATTGAAAGGAATCTTTACTGGCTTGTTTAAGGGAATTCAAAATATTTTTTCCTGATAGACAGCTTGAAGAGCTAACGTCAAAGTCTGCCAGGTACCAGCTAGGTTTCATCTTCTGCCTATCATGTCCATTCTTAGTTTTAGGGCAGAGTGCGTAACTGCTACCCACAGCACACACAGGACAGGAGTCAAGGCCGCTCACTCAGTGACATGATACTAATAGTGGGTGGCGTTAAAAATACATGACAACAACGCTAAAAGAGCGCACCCCCAATGTGAGGTGCTGGCTGGGGCAACATACCGTTCAAATTAAGAAGAATTGCCACACATACATGTCTCTTTTCAGTGAATATCTTAGGTATTCATTTAACCAATGCATCTCTCGGCCTTCATCAGCGTTTGAAATATATGTAAACGTATTTAACTGTGAGGAGAGTCAGGGATCTCATAGAGCAAAGCCAGAGTTCTCCTTATACCCCTACCCCCCCCAGGGACTATAGCCTACTGTAGCTAGGGTTAGCCCTATAACCCTAACCCACCCCCCCACCCACAGAGTTCTTATTACTTCTTCAAACTCAGCTGTTACAGTGGAAATTAACGTGCCACTCTTGCATGCAATGTGCTGAGTGATAACAATAGAACAGTCAGACAGACTGGAGTGAGGCTCCCATGGTCAGGTGTCAGCCTTTTTTTTTTGCAAAACGAGAAAAAAAGGGGACGGGGAGACAATAAAGATCATAAATCAATTTAATGAGCCTTTCTTTTCCCCCTCACCCATAAAAGTAAAAGTTATTGTCACAATGGCTGTGAGCTTCCTCACATGCGTCCCGTTCTTGCAAAATTGTCAGTTTTTTGTCTCTTCCACCATTTCCCCCCCAGTGTTGTTAAATCCAGAGTAAGGTGCAGTTAAATGCCGTCTGCATTTATTTTGATGCCCTGGCAGATGGTGTGCCCTGCTTCAGAACAAAGCTGACTTTATTGAAAACTGGTTTATAAAAAGGCATGTATCACTGTAGAGAACGATGTTAGAGGGAGACAGCTTTGAAATTCAGCGAGGGGGAGGGCAGAGAAATGAGACGGGCATCTTGTTACCAGTGTTGATTATCTACTGAGCCTCCATGTTTCCAGTGTTGCTGATCTAGTGAGCCGAGCATGCTGCCCCGATAATATCAAACATGTTTGATATTTAGAATTTAAAATCTGGATGATTATGCCACTACTTTACGAGCGAGATGGCAAGACCACAATAGCCAATAGATCACGTAAATGGTGAATGGATGATCACGTAAGATGGTTTGTTGCTCCCTCAGGCATGATAATCTTAATAATATCCTGTAGTGGGTGATGAGCCATTATTTTCAAATCTTGTAGCATGGGCATGTTTGAGATTAGAGAGAAGAACATCTGTTAAGATTCTCCTCATGTGCCTGATGCAACCCGATTTCAAAATCGTTTAGGATTTTTAAAACCCTGTAATGTGAGCCCGACATTACTGTCATAGTCACAGACACGGTGCTTCTTCCATAGCCAGACTGTGGGATTAGGGCCTGATATCACAATGGCGCTGAGGATATATTTAATACATGGGAGCCATTACTCCCCCTGACTAATTCAAGCTAGGGGATGTGGGATCAAAGCGCCACATGTCCTCCCCTGGTGACCTGCAAGACTCCGGCAACAAACTGACCTGAAACCTGCAGTTAGAATACCTGGCCTTAAATCAAATCTGCCTTTGTTAAATCGTTGGAGTTAATGCACAGTGTGTATTGGGCCAGCTGTGTGGAATGGCTTTAGTTGAGCGATGAAACAGCCTAGATCCTCAGAGTGCTCCATGGCGAATATTCGGATATAAAGGGATATTATGCACTATTTCAATTAGAGACAGAAATCCTCAGTGGTCCACTTGTAGCAGACCTCCAGGTGAAGAAATAATGACAAAGAAATTCAACTTTCATATGAGACTACAAAACGAGGATGTGTACTGTAAACAAGCTTCTTGTTATTGCGTGAATGGAGCTGTGCCCTGTGGCATCAGAAGGGTTTTAATATTTAATATTTTTCCTTAACTCTGGAAAGATCCACATGCAGACAGGGCTGCAAAAAGCCAATTTATTATTATGAAGTTGTTTATTACTAAGTCATTATCTCATTACTTTACATTCTCGGCATGGGGGAGAGGAAATAACTCTCGCCTATAAATGAACACTGAGTTTGTTGACCAAACTTTACAGACCATGCTTAGATCCAGTTCAGGCTATCCAGCTCCCTGAAAGCCCAGTTCAGAAGGAGGCATCTCTCTCCTCATCTGGTCAAAGCTCTGGAAGTACTGAGGAGCTCAGCTGGACCAGACCTGGCCACAACATGCAACTAAAAACAACTACTTCTATCCGTGCTGACCTTGATAAATCTGTGCTTATTACAAGATCACAGCATGTTAACCATTGGCTCACATCTAAGAGATACTCAAAACAAGCCGAAGTAAGATCATCTCCAAGGTGTTCATCCATCTCTGGATTCAATAGCTTGAAAAAGATTGAATGACTTCAGAGGAAGACGGGAAAAGGCTGTAAATAAAAATAAATCAAACCTCTCTCCTCACTCTTTCTGTTTGCACACCTCTCTCTCTCCCTCTCTCTTTCTCTCACTTTCTGTACTTTTCCCCATCTCTCTTGTACTGCACTCTCTCTTTCTTCTTTTCCCCATCTCTATTGTACTCTCTCTCTGTCTCTCATTCTCTCTCTCACACACTATCTCTCTCTCCCCCTCTCTCTCTCTGTCTCACACACACACTCTGTCTTCTCTCTATAAATCCCCCAAAACCTCAGACCCAAACCAGACATGTTAGCTGTCAGAAGAGAGTGAGTTTAATAAACCATGCAGCATACAGCCAAACTCTGATGATGCAATCTTACGTGCTATCGAGCCTCTCCATAAAGTGTGCACTGGCCCATGAAGAGGTGGATAAGGGAAAGGTCAACCACGATAGGTCCTGACCAGCACGCTACTAAAAGCTGGTGTGACCTTCAGGCTGTGGCATTCTGGGAAATGTGGCCATGTAAATGTGGCTAAGGTGATGGAAACACAGTGTTGTGATTAGGACAGTTTTAATCGTTACTTTATGACAAGGAAAGGTCAGGTGACCCATTTAATTCATTCTGATCTGTCCTCTGATTGGCTTATAGCGTGTATGAATCTGCTGTCTGGCCTGGGGGAACCTCATATAATGTTATGGCTAAGAGGCAAGCAGAACCTTAGGGTCAATAGTAACAAATTATCAACTGGTATTCGATATATCGTGTTCAAGTTGATGACAGTATGCCTTGCACTTGATCCCATCTCCTCATAATGGTAACACACAGAGATAGCTCCTTTCACAACAAGCTGAAGTGGGGAGGTCTTCCCATCCCATATCTCTCCTCTCCATGTTCCCTTTGGGTGTCCAATCAGACATGGCTTGTTTTGCTCCAAATGAGCAGACTAGGCAGTGGAGGGACACCTGGGTAATTACATTGAAATGTCACCACTCCTTTTATTCCAGGTGGGTCATTCCATCTGCTAATAAATGGCATTGTCTCTCTCTCTCTCTCTCCGCTCTCTCTCTCTCTCTTTCTCTCTCTTTCTCTCTCTCTCTCTCCTCTCTCTCGATCCACTCTCTCACTCTCTCAACATTAAGTTATCTGATGCCACTCATAAAACCACTGAATGACGCATCTCATGGAAAATGTCATTAGTTAACTTATGAAAGATCTAATTGGTCTGCAGCTAAAGGAGTGGTTAATATGTGGTGTTTTGCTGTTTAGTATAATCAGATCAAGCTGGTCGAGGGTTGTGGGTGTGCTAACAGACTAAACAATTAATTAGTTTAAACTAGGTGTATAATCTCCTAAGCTTGTATAGTTCTGTAAATTAATGTCTTCATGTCATGTAGGGTTAAGGTCAATTTATCCAACATTTTCTTTTCTTTACTAGAGTAGTTGTTTCATTAGATGGTCCAAGTCAAATCATATCTAGAATAGGGTTCAAGAGGACCTAGAAGCGAAATAAACCCAAGTGGACACAGTGTTCTTAATAAACCCAAGTGGAGACAGTAATCGCTTCATTTCAAGACACTTGATTCCGCCTCAAGGTCCCTACAGTTATTCTACATACACAAAAATGTGTAGCCTAATATTATGCACAAAGCACTAAACTGTGTAAGTCACTGTTAATGCTGCGCACATTACTGTTTGAGGGTGGTGACTTTCAGGCAGGTGATTGGATGAACCCTCTGTCAATCACTGTCTATCGCAAGTACTGTAAATCAAATTAATTACATGACATTACATGACAATAATTTAGCAGACGCTTTTATCCAAAGCGACTAACAATAATTGCATTCAACGTAGGAAAAGCCAATGTACTACTACTTGCCAGAACTCACAAGTGCATCTTCTTTCTAAAACAAGTGACTAAGTGCATAATCTAGTGCTGAAGGCAAAGTGCAAGAATAGCAATCTAAAATACAGTGCAATACAATACAATACAATACAATACAATACAATAAGTGCTTAGGAGGGAGGATTGGGCAGCGACTCTGTTGTCCTGACGTCAGTGGGCAGTTCATTCCACCACTGCGGGGCCAGGACAGAGAAGAGCCATGACCGTGTCGATCGACTGCAGGGGCATCGGAGTGACGGGGCAACCAGTCGCTGCTACAGGGAGCCAGTGTAGGGAACGGAGAAGGGAAGTTGTGTGGGAGAACTTGGGGTGGTTGAACACCAGGCGAGCAGTAAAACTTTCTGGACAAGTTCCAGCAGTTTAACGGCTGACGCCGGGGCCCCAGCGAGAAGAGAGTTGCAGTAGTCCAGGCGGGAGATGACCAGGGCCTGGATGAGTACCTGCGCCGTTTCATCAGTGAGGAAAGGGCGAATCCTCCTTATGTGACAGATCAATTCTAAACGAATTCGGAGAGGAGCGAAAACTGTATTCTGTATTCTACAGAGAAAAGCCTTCAGTGCCATTAGTGGCTCTTTCAATGAAGAAATACTCTCCAGAAGAGGCAATGTGCGCCTGTTAATGCTGCACTTACTGAAAACCTTATCTCATTCATAATAAAATCAGTTATGTCAGCCCAACTGGTAAGCAGCGTTGGCCTTTCTCAGTCGTCTGCCTTACTGCCTTGGACAACATGAGATTGGCGGATATCAAAAAGCATGGTCCAGCCCTCTAATCCTGCTGTGTACAGGGAGACTGGTCATTTACTGTGATAAGTCACCTTATTGTGGAGACTGCTTTTATGGAGTTCTTTAAGATTTGGTCAGCCATTGATTAGATTTTAGTGAAGATGGGATTTCATTGTCTCTTGTGTTGCTTTCATTTTTAAAGAGGAACCAAAGAAAATTAAGATTTAGGCTAGCTAAGGTGGTAGCCTGACAATCAGACGGAATTGCCATTTTGTTTCACTTTATATGTAGGCAACTTCTCTGTAACTATTTGTGCACTCTACAGTTAGTCATGTCTCTCTTATTAAGTATGTAGCCCATGTTTACTGCTCTGTATATGTTCTTAGCCAATAGACAAACATTTTCAAGGAGCTTGCTCGATCGTTGAGAGAGGTCAGGGAAGAATTTTTACAGCTCACTTTTCTGGCCCCCGGGTGAAACTGTTTTTTTTGCCTCCCTCTGGAATATGTAGGGGTGGGACCTGATTCAGGGGCTGGAGCCACTTCCAACCAATTAGTGTAGTTCTTCTTGTGAAGTTTGTCAGCAGTAACTGTCAGAATGATTAGCTTGTGTCATCATAACATAAAGCATCTGAAAACCAAACACAAGAAAGAAGAAAAGGTAAACAATCAATTTCTGGACATCAGAGTAATTCTGAACATCAAAGTAATTCTGAACATCAAAGTAAACCTAATTCTGAACATCAAAGTAAGCCAATATGTTTGGCCACAGGGATCTCCAACTCATCACAGTGTCTTACCTCTCACTGTGAATCAGTTAGACCTATAGAACATAAATGTGTTGGGGAAATTGGGTATTTCTCCGTGTTTAGTTGGGGTATTTCTCCGTCTCACTTAAAGGGATTTGCATTGAGGATTTGCCAAGGCAGACTTTGTTCAGCTGAGACGTGATTTGAATATTGCCCTAAACTTTGAGAGATGTTAATGTCAGCCGTCCATACAGTACCTGCTGCTTGTTAGGGGTCACGCAGAGGTCAGGAGAGTGTGATAGGTTCTCTGGGAACATGAACGTTGAGGGTAATGAGGTCTCAGGAAGAGAGGCTGTGTTCTGGCCTCGACTCGTCAGGCCTGACAGTCAGTGGAAGGAACCACCTCTTCTACTAGGTTCTATAACAGATATTCTACCATAGCAGGGTTCAATAATGCAGATTGTATCCTAGCAGGGCTCTATAATTCAGATTCTACCATAGCAGGGTTTCTTTACATATATACTACCTTAGCAGGATTCTATAATAGAGCTAGCATAGCAGGGTTCTATAATTAAGCAATTGACCATGATAGGCTGTGGGTTACAGGGGATTTCACAACAGCTACGGGGCGTTGTTAGGCCCGACGCGATAGCGGAGTATCCAAACTCTCCGTTGTAGAACAGATATTCTACCAAAGCAGGGTTCAATAATGCAGATTCTATCATACCAGGGTTCTATAACAGAGATTCTACCTTATCAGGGTTCTATAGTACATATTCTACCATAGAATGGTTCTATACAACTGTTTTCGTATCAACAATGGCAATATTTTCTGTATGCTGCTCAGTTCCTAGTGTCTTTTTTATTCTAACATGTTCAGAAAGCCTTTTCCGTGTCTCTCCAGTGACTGGACCGCCATCTCCACAACAGTATGGGTTCATTAATGAGAGAAGCTGTATTGATTTCCTATGAAAACTCTAAGCTGCTTTGTTGCATTTCCTTAACCTTGCAGAGGTTGACAGTTTCGATTTTGTCATGTTGGATTTCTTGTCATGTAATCTGGGACAGATTCCATTCATTCTATTCTCCAAATCAAAGTGTGTTGGATTGTGTTGGAAGACATGAGAGCAAGAGAGAGAGAGAGAGAGAGAGAGAGAAAGAGAGAGAGAGAGAGAGACAGACAGACAGACAGACAGACAGACAGACAGACAGACAGACAGACAGACAGATAGATAGACAGAGGCAGAAGAATAAGTATGAACTGCTGTGATAGATAGGCAGCCTATAAGAATGATTACATTAGAGCTAAGATCAGGTCCAAAAAAGCAAGCCCGTGCCTACCTGAGCCCATGCACGTTCTGTACGGGCCCAGCCCATTGGCTATATTTAAACCCGAAAATGTCTTAGTAAGTTGGCTAGTAATTCTAACCTGATGTGCCAGATGGTTTGCTTCACATAGCTATCTGGGAACTCTCCATTGGAAACTGTTTGGAAAAGACACTTTCATAACTACTTGGCAGGTGATTGGATGAACCATCTGAAAAAAATCTGAAAAGGTCTATCTATATGATGGTCTATATGATGCTCCTCGCTGTCATAAACCCGCCCAGCGTAGCTGTTTATATTTCAAATTCCTCAGAACCAACGGTAATTGGGCTCAACATTTTCTCTCGAGAGAGCATCCAGACTGATTTGCGAGTAATAATGTAAGCTTGCGACATCAGTATGGTCTCACAAGGATATAGTAATTTTGAGTTATTTGAATGTTAAAAATCTGTTCAGAATTACGTGTGGGATCTTACTGAATAGCCTGGGCTACTTTCCTTTCATCATCTTCGAAACTTTGTCGATTGGGTTTCTCTTTTTAACGCTACTGTAGCCTAGCCAAAGTCCTCTCTTGCGGATTACAGACAATTTTGAAATACAGAATTATGTTCAGAATTATGTACAGGATCTAATGAATTAGCTCATACGGATATAATTAATAACATAAAATGAACAGTAATTAACTTTGGATAGCCTTACAACAACAGCAAGAACAAGACTGCATCCACGGTTGTTGCATTGGGCCCGAGGAAATGAGGGGAAATTCCTACCTGACCTGATCCTACCCGGTCTGAACTAAATGCTCAATGGCTGTAATGTAATGTAATGTCTCAGCCCAAGGGCCAGGCCAGGCTGGGGTTCGGGTAGAGAGTTGAAACTCTATCCCACAGCCGTCTGGGAATCGGGGCATGGCCCAGCAGGCATCTCTCTAACAGATGAGTGTAGACAGCCTCTGCCTGCCTTTTCACGCTGTGTAATAGAATCCATTAAGACTGAGCCGCTCTTGGCAAGTTTGCGCGCCACGGAGAGAGGTGTGGGCCCACGACTGCTGTGTGAGGGAGGTAGGGGGGTGTGGAGCTGAGGGACATGTTGGCCCACGACTGCACTGCTCTGTGCCGAAGAAGGTAGGGTGGTGTTGAGCTGAGGGAGGTAGGGTGGTGTTGAACTGAGGGAGGTTGGTGTTCTGTTTAACAGGCGGAACGTTTCCCCCTCACTCAGCAGTGCATTTAACCAACCGCCTCTCCATCCAGGCGGGAGGAGAAACTTTTGCCCTGCTCTCAGCGTGAGTTCTGGAATCCTGCCACAGCAACGACTGCCGAATCTCAGCTGAAAACAAGAATAAAGTAGCCTATGAAGCCATTACACCCAAGCGTTTCCAGAGGTTTATGTTGAATCTAATATTGCAATTTACTGAAATATGGATGTCTTGGCTGGTGCTAGTGAAGGCCTGGTTCTCCTCAGTGCTGTCAAAGGAGTGTCAACCCTGCAGAGGTGTATGTGTGTGTGTGTGTGTGTGTGTGTGTGTGTGTGTGTGTGTGTGTGTGTGTGTGTGTGTGTGTGTGTGTGTGTGTGTGTGTGTGTGTGTGTGTGTGTATGACGGGGGCATGGCTGTAGCCAGACAGCGCTACCCCGGCTCTCCTGCTGGGTTTGGGTGAAGAAAAGGTGCTGCTGGGAGCCTGAATAATTCAGACGCTCTGCTGACTCCAGCCTGACAAGGAAAACAACATGGAGTGTGGAACCTGAGCGGTGGGGAGGGGCAGCAATCATCAACAGGGAGAGTGATACCCTGGATGAGTCAGAACAGTCTTTAATCACTCCAGACCTCAGGGAGAATATAGAGGGGAACCGGTGTATGCATGAAGCGATGGTTAGGTTCATTCATGTTGAACTCAAGTCATTTTCACTGTTAATTTTTTTTTTTTTTTTTTTTATCACATCCAGGTGGTGATGTAAGTGGTGCAGATTTATGAGCAATCTCTATTGTCCTCTAGTGGTGGTGTGATTAGTGACTCCTGATTGCATGAGACCTAAATCTCATTCAACAAACGGACACGCATGTCACATAATGACAATACAATACAATTTTCACTGTACTTTCACACATTATCAAAATCTCCAGATTTGCATGCTTTCACTCACATTCAAAAGTGAGGTCATTTATAGTTTATGAAATATTCAATGTTGTTTGAAAATCATGCTAGCCATTCACACAAATGCTGGAATGTTCAGTGCTCTTCTAACTTCAAATTCATACACGTTTTCTAACTTGTCACTACTACAACTACAGTTTTTAAGCTACACAGACATAATATCTCAAAATTTTAATCTGGTTCCCAGGACCCCTACAGTGTAAATACTGTAGCTAGGCTGTGGCATTTATACTTCTTGAGATAGAGCTGCCTGAAGCCGGCCATGCTTTCCTCGTGCCTGCCTCTAGTGCTAGTGTGCAACGGTATTGGCAATTACTGATTGGTCTAAATCTCCTGCTACAAACAAACAAACATGTCATGTATAGAAGCGACTGAAAGGCTTAAAAACAGAATGTTGCAGATTCAAACGCAACCTACGAAGCAACAAGATAATTACCAAGCTAATACAAAAAATCAAGCAAATGTTGAAAGATGGGATATATAATCTAATCATCTTGACAATGGGAGGGTTAAGTGATCTGGGAATTAGATATTTCCCTTTTGGCTAAGTGTGTGTTTCCATAGAGAATGCTGTTGATTGAATTTGCAGTTGATGGAATCTGAGTAGCTACAGTCTCCATAAGGGGTTTTCTCTGTCACCTGGACCTGGGCCCAGTCCCCCTTCCCCTCACCCTAACTTGGGTCCGTATCCTTTTCCTACCCCCGACCCCTGCCTCTACCTGGACCCAGGCACACTCACACACACACAGACATACACCAGTCCTGGGCTCAGATCCCCTTCCCCTCACCCTAACCCGGGTCCGTATCCTTTTCCTACCCCCTCCCTACCCCAACCCCTGCCTCTATCTGGGCCCAGGCACACTCACGCACACACAGACATACACCAGTGTTTGCCATGTCTCTCCTATGATGTGTGTAGCCTCTCTTACTCTGAAAATGTAATTTAATGTAATTTATTGCTCTATTTTTACAGCTCACTTTTCTGGCCCCTGGGTGATACTGTTTTTTTGCTTCCCTCTGGAATATGTAGGGGTGGGATGTATGCCCACCTCCCTTGTTCTCTGTAAAGCACATTGTGTTGCCTCTGTGTATGAAATGCACTATACAAATAAAGCTTTGATTGATTGATTGATTGATTGATTGTCACATGGAAATATAGATTGGAACCAAACATAATCAAGTCGTAATAAACAACCTCTTTGAAGTGTTTACTGCATGTTCAGCAGCCTACTTTCACATTTGCTGTCATAAAATCTTTCAAGAAATACTGAAATAACCACTTGCTTATGCAGGCATAGATTAGCATAACGTGCCATATGTTACATATGTTTGCTGCGTCCCGCACATGCTCAGGTTGTTAACTTTTATGACCACCTCCTCTCTACCACAGGGGGAACGCGTACGGCCTCCTCTCTAGCAAAGTGCATACGTCATCTTTTTTTTTTGTGTCTGCAACAGACTGCCGTGTCTGGCAGATCCAAGTCAATTAGAAGTAGGTGCAGACGCACACATTAATCTTGCAACACAGACCCTAACATGTTCAGATCGCTAACGCTGCTCCTCCCTGGCAGAGATGGACAGGAGCACTTGGTTGGCCCCCAGACGTGTCCCATACACGCTGCCTACTGTCTGCTCCCGGCTGCCCATGGAGGAAAGACGATGGGATGGGTTAAGAGCAGGAGAAAAATGTCATCTGCGGACGCTCCAGTCACTCGTGTGTGTGTGTGTGTGTGTGTGTGTGTGTGTATGTGTGTGTGTGTGTGTGTGTGTGTGTGTGTGTGTGTGTGTCTCGGCATTGCTGCCTACACCATGTGATGTATGCGTACTAACTGTGTGACACATACCTGTAAAGATGTTTGTTTTGTTTGTTCTTAAGTTGCTTACCGTGAAGAAAGGCAATGAAAGGAACAGCTCCCTCCTATCTCCAGTCCATGGTCAAGCCCGATAACCCCGCCCGACTGCTACGCTCTGCTGCCTCGACGCAATTGGTTGCACCATCGCTCCGAGGCCCCTGTGGTCGATCGACTCGATCACGGCTCTTTTCTGCCCTGCAGTGGTGGAACGAACTGCCCACTGATGTCAGGACAGTTCTTACCTCTTCAAGAAGTACTACCAGGATCCTCTACTAAAAGACTGTGGTGTGTGTGTGTGTGTGTGTGTGTGTGCGTGTGTGTGTGTGTGTGTGTGTGTGTGTGTGTGTGTGTGTGTGTGTGTGTGTGCGTGTGTGTGTGTGTGTGTGTTCTGGTTGTGCATCGACAGCACCCAGCGGTACTCCAACCCTTCATTCAAACAGAGTGCAGCAGCGTTCCTCATGTGTGTGTGTGTGTATGTGTCTACTAAATGCCTGTAATGTAATGTAAGATCAGCTACTGAACATTCAAACATCCCTCTCTCTCTCTCTCTAACACCCATCTTATATCCAGTAGCTCATGATAAGTTTGGTCTTGGCAGTAGTCTGCAGTATTAGTAGCCATGTGATTCTTAATGACTGTGAACTGCCCTAGGGCTGTTCTTGGATGATTTATGTTCTTATGGTGAGCTTTATGAGCGGCTAATTCTATAGGTCACTCTTAAATGGACAGTTATCACCTCATCAACAGCACCGTATCCTGCCCAATCACTCTCTCCAATCACAATGAGGCCCTCAACTGACATACCTTTGCTCACCTGAATGATCAGCTGGTTACCCAAACCTATTACATTGGGAAAACTCATGGATGATTTGTCCCTGATGATTGTGGTTGAGGGGTATCCTTCATTACTTCCTTATCAGCCAGTGAGGAACGCTGCTGCACTCTGTTTGAATGAGGGGTTGGAGTACCGCTGGGTGCTGTCGATGCACAACTAGAACTCACACAAACACACACACGTACACACACACACACACACACACACACAAACACATACAAACAAACTCACATGCACACATCCAAACACACATGCACACATGCGCACACACACTCTCTCACACACACACACAAACACACATATACACACACACACACACATGCACACACACACACACATTCTCTCACACACACACACAGCGGAGTGCTGGTCCTTGTAAAGACGATGAGCCAGTTAGAGAAACATCAGACCAGAGACAGCCTTACGTAACCGACGAATTAAAATTAGATCTTACTGTCAACTTAAACTGCATGCTAATAAAGAAAAACATTTAGTCAATAATGTTGCTCTAATTACACTGGAGTTGATTCCCTCCCTGGAGTCCGAGCAGTCAGCAATACAACACAGAGAACAGCGCGTTGACGGCTGACTAATCAACTCAACACACACAGCCTCATGTAATTAACACTGGGTCATTAGATGAAACTGGATAATGTGGTTTAGGTAAATCTGACATATAACCTCAGAAGCTGTTCATATGTTGTACAGAGAACAGGTGAGATAGCAGCCTTATCAGTTCTCTGTCTGCTGAAGATCTATTTTTGAAATAAATTGCTCTAGACCAGCATGCGGTCCCATACTGTACTCTGATCATATGTAGACTGTCCTTCCATCAACAAAATAACATGATTATCTGGGCCTACATTCTTGTAATGAAGGGTTCTTGCACTCTAGTGTATTTGTAGTGCCGTGTATTTGTACAGTACTTGGCTGTGAAGAAGAGAGGAGCTTCCACTGGGAGCTGTGATTATTCATCTTCTGAAACAAGTCAAACTGGATACCCACAAAGCACTTTGATTATAAACATTTGTGGTCAACCTGCAGCAATAATTGTCTATTTCTGTCCACCCCTTCTCTTTTTCCAAAACTGTCTCCCCATGTCTCTGCTTGCCTTCTCTCTCTCCTCACTCTCTGCTCTCTCTCTCTTCCTGCTCTCTCTCTCTCTCTCACTCTCTCTCTCTCTCTCTCTCTCTCTCTCTCTGCTTGCTTTCTGCAACATTTACTCTTGCCTGTCAGGAAAACAGCTTGTGATCTAAATACCCTCTCTTCTCCTCAGTTACATGAATGCCACACTGTTCGATTCCCAAAAGCTTATTTTTAGACAGGCAGTATAGATAATGAAGATCCTTTAAATAAGGGGGGGCTAATCCATCATGGAGCCTCTTACTTATAAATAGGATACTGTCCAATCCTACTGCTAAGCAACAGCCATGAACACCAGCCTTGAACACCCGTCCTGAACACCAACCTTGAACACCAGAATACCAGCCTTGAACACCAACCTTGAACATCAGTCTTAAACACCAGAACATCAGCCTTGAACATCAGTCCTGAACATCAGAATGCCAGTGTTGAACATCAGTCCTGAACACCAGAACACTAGCCTTGAACACCAGTCCTGAACACCAATCTTGAACACCAGTCCTGAACACCAGAAAACCAGCCCTGAAAATCAGTCCTGAATACCAGTCTAGACTTCAATCATCCAATCCACCAAACACCAGAATGCTAGTGTTGAACACTCGCCAGTAGAAAGAAACATTGTTACAACAGAGTAAAAAATCTACCAAACACAAATTTCTGAACTTTGTTTTATGTTTATATTGTTGTGCCAAGACCAATGACTACAACAGAAATAAGTCTGTGACTTTTTGTGCTGTACTTCACATTTTTATGATGCATGACTTGCGGTATCGTGTATCTTAAAGGTGTACCCATTTAACAACTCTCCAACAAACTAAACTAAACTAAATGGCTTGGTTGCTACCTAGTCCCATGCAGATTTTGTTTATATTCTCAAGGAATGGAAATATTTCAAATATTGACCACTCTCTGCTCAACAAACACCAAACATAAACACACCTGTATTTGTGCTGGCAAATTAATTAATTACTTAATTATTAATTGATTAATTAATTATTAATAATTAATACAAGTACCATTGCTTTTTACTGTAGCTGTAGACTCAAACCTGCTAAGACTAGGCCTACGAACAGCGACAGCTGCTCCATGCTCCCAGTGCACCATGATGAATCCTCTCTTCTGGGGACGAGCCTGGCACACACATCCTGAGAGACAAACAGGGACCAAACAGTATAGTGTAGTACCTGTAGCATGTCTATGTATATTTATAGTAAAAAAATAATAATAATACTGTAATTTCATTTCAGAAAGCACAATATTGTTCAGAAACAAAATGTCCTCCCCATTGTCCCCACATGTTAGTCAGTGACTACTCTTCACTAAATACTAACAAGTCCAGTTATACATGTTCACTCCAATTATATGTAATTGATCCATAGTAGTAAAAAAAAAATGCCTTGGTGACACATTTGCACAAATGCATTCCTAGAGCAGGCAGCCAGTAGCAACCTGGGGGCTGTTCCTGAGAGTGTGTGTCTACCAGCGTCTCCTCTTCCACTTCATGGCTCCAAGTTAGTATTGTTTCACACTGGAGCTGGGAGCCAGAATTTGATTGAGGCAATGTTTCTGGGGAACTTCCTCTAATCGACATGACACACATTGTCTGCCAGGAGAGGATTCAGCTAGCTAGGGAAACATAAACACAACCAAGAACAAAAGAGATTTAGAAGAAACGTTTTATATATATCAAATGCAGGTCACGTATACCCAGGACTAAGAGAAGAAGTTGACTTCAGTCCTTTTCTGTAGTTGCTCTGATGCGTGTGGTTGTAGATTTATATTGTTATTGCGTTTTTTTTGTCTTGTCTGTAAACCAAAATATTTGAGTGTTGTTCTCATTATTTTTCCTCTTTTCCCTCTATACCCCTAGTGGTCAGACTTTGCACCTGTCACTTGTGATGAGCACCCATGGGAGTCACCTGTCACTTGTGAGGAGCACCCATGGGAGTCCCCTGTCACTTGTGAGGAGCACCCATGGGGGTCACCTGTCACTTGTGAGGAGCACCCATGGGAGTCACCTGTCACTTGTGAGGAGCACCCATGGGGGTCACCTGTCACTTGTGAGGAGCACCCATGGGAGTCACCTGTGTTCACTGTCTTCCTGCTCATTCCTGTACAGGTGCTTGCAATTATTTTGTATGAACAAAAGGGGAAACAGCTACAGTACACCCTGAGAAAGGCTTGTGCTGCTATGTGTGGGTTGTACCCAGCTCACTTTTAACATGCACTGTTGATAATGATTTCATAATGAAATAGCCATCTTAATAAAGGCTTTTTAACTTTTTTTGCCAGAAGAGTGCCTTGGATCTTTTTTCTTTTTTGAGCAAATGGGTTCTCGACCAAAGAGCACCTTAAAGTGAAACAAGTGAAACTTGTCGTCCCTGAAACAGGCAACGCAAGGCGACACAGCAGTTGTCCTCGTCGGCGCTAGTTCTTTGATGTGGGCCTTTTATCACACCTGTCTGAACTTCTGCACCTTCATCACACATGTCTGAACTTCTGCACCTTCATCACACCTTGTCTGAACTTTCAAGCACTCCGGACCTTTTCTTGTTGGTGTCGGAGGTTGAAACACAGGTTAGCAAGACCTTCGAGAGAGAGCTGGCCTGGGTTTAAGCTCAGGGAGAGGGAACAGATACCTCCACCTCACTACATACTGTGCATTAACATTCATAACATTCACAATGAAAATAACATTCAAAATAGAATAGAATTATATCCCAACATGTTACAAACTGTGAATCTGGAAGCTACTGAAATGATCCAGGCATTGATTGATCGTTTTCCAGGTTAATGGTAAATGGACTGCACTTATATAGCGCTTTTCCACCTTAGCGGCACTCAAAGCGCTTTACAATGGCCTCTCATTCAGCCATTCACACACCAATGGCGGTAGCTGCCATGCAAGGTGCTAACCTGCTCATTGGGAGCAATTTGGGATTAGGTGTCTTGCTCAAGGACACTTCGACATGTGGACAGTCGGAGCTTGGATTCAAACCACTGACCCTTCGATCACTGAACGACCGGCTCTACCAACTGAGCTACAGCCGCCCCTCAGGTACTCAGAACCCCCCTTACCTAGCAGGTCATTAGTGGGTGGACAGGCTGGTATTGAGTGGCTTGCTTAAGAGAGTGGAACATTAATGGTATTCTGTTGATTGCATTGCTACTGACAGAAATAGCTCTTAACAGTTCACTGGCACTGCAGGAATGACCACAGAGGGGGTGGAGACTTGCCCAAACATCCCCCACAAGTGAATGAACAGCAAAAATACAACATGGAAACGAAATGTAATACATTAAATGTGAACTGTATTTGGTTAGGTTACAGTAGGTAAGTAATACTTTATTGGTGAAATTGTGGTGTTACAGCAGCAGTATACAAGAAGCACAGGCAATACTTAGTACAAATGTAAATGCAAATGTACAGTACAAAATATACAATAAATCCAAATATACAAAAGGGTAACAAAGCAAAGCAAAACAAATAATTGGTGTCATGAGCTGTCTCTAAAGGGGGTGTCTCTCTGACACGTCTCTCTGACATGTCTGTTTACATTTTAGTTATTTAGCACTTTTATTCAAAACGACTTACAATTTGTCTTGAGCAAGTGAGCCGACTGTACATCCCAGTCATAGTCAGTAAAGTCTTCTTTAAGAACATGTGCGTCTCTCTGGCCGTCTCTACTCCTGTCTCTCTGACACACCTGTCTCTCTGACACATCTCCTTGACACGTCTCTCTGACACGCCTGTCTCTCTGACACACGTCTCTCTGACATACATGTCTCTCTGACACGTCTCTGACATGTTATTCTGACACACCTGTTTCTCTGACACGCCTGTCTCTCTGACATGTCTCTCTGACACACCTGTGTCTCTGACATGTCTCTCTGACACACCTGTCTCTCTGACATGTCTCTCTGACACACCTGTCTCTCTGACATGTCTGCCCCTCTAACATGTCTGTCTTTCTCACACGTCTCTCTGACATGTCTGTCTCTCTGACACATCTCTCTGACATGTTTGTCTCTCTGACACATCTCTCTGACATCTGTCTTTCTGACATGTCTCCCTGACATGTCTGTCTCTCTGACATGTCTGTCTCTCTGACACATCTCTCTGACATCTGTCTTTCTGACATGTCTCCCTGACATGTCTGTCTCTCTGACATGTCTGTCTCTCTGACATGTGTGCATCAACCTGCATGAGACTTAGTGAGGAATGGACCAAAACTCAAATGGGGAGACAAATACATTAACTATTCATATTTGACATAGTCTGAAAAGCACAGCTCCTGCTGAGGTGCCGATCAGCGCTCCGCTCCCTCAGTGGGGAGAGTGGGTTGGGTTTAGCTGTGGTTAGAAGCTGTTTGCTTGCATGCTAGCCCCATCTGCTGGTGGAAATCTGACATTTCACATATTGTATTTCCCCTGGTCCAGTGATGGTCATGAGAATGTCAACATTTTACTCACATGAAAGCTGAAAAACCAATATGAGATCCAAGTCATAGATAGACATTATAACAGTCACACAGACTATTCTGATTTAAATACAAATGTAAAGTAGATACAAAATAGCTAGAAATTCAAATATACAAGAGTGTAAGAAAACAAAACAAAACAAATAATTGGTTCTGACATGGGAAGTTAGGTACAGCAGTGGGGCCATGAGCTGTCTCTAAAGAGGGTGACACAGACACTGTCTCTCTGACATGTCTCTCTGACCTGTCTCTCTGACCTGTCTGTCTTTCTGACAACTCTCTGATCTGCCTGTCTCTCTGACATGTCTCTCTGACATGTCTCTATGACGTTTCTGTATCTGACAACTCTCTGACCTGCCTCTCTCTCTCTGACATGTCTCTCTGACATGTCTCTCTGACCTGTCTCTCTGACCTGTCTGTCTTTCTGACAACTCTCTGATCTGCCTGTCTCTCTGACATGTCTCTCTGACAGGTCCCTCTGAGCTGCCTGTCTCTCTGACATGTCTCTATGACGTTTCTGTATCTGACAACTCTCTGACCTGCCTCTCTCTCTCTGACATGTCTCTCTGACATGTCTCTCTGACATCTTGGACGCAGTCTCTTCGACCTACTCCCCTCTGGCAGGAGACTGCGGTCCATCGGGACCGGGTCCACTCACCACGAAAACAAGGCTTGTGTTCCCCCGCAATTGCCCCCCCCCATCCACCCACACAGACACACACACACACACACACACACACACACACACACACACACTGACTTTATCCCCCCTGCACCACTTGCACACAACCTCTGATTGTTCCACACACCTTAACGGCACACACCATGCTCTTGCTGTACATAATAGCACTCACCCACCACACTACACTCTGCACACACACTGTACATACTGTACACACACTCACCCCATTCTGTATACTGTAGTACGGATATTGCAATTGTGCCTCTCCTTTTACTTTCATCTTTAATTTTTAACACTATATTGTAATTTGTACATTTCACTGCATTTTGTTGCACTGTTTTTTGTATTTTGTATTTGCACAGTTTTTTGTACTGTTTTGCACTGTCGTCTTTGCACTGTCCTGTCCGTTCTGCATCCTGTCCTTTATCATCTACAAGAGCACATGCCTTAACCCTAGTCACATTCCTAGTATGTGTGAACCATATACATGGCAATAAACAGATATTGAGTCTTGAGTCTTGGTGAATGGTTTCTTGTTCATGTGGTTTCTTATCATTTGAAAACACTGGCTCATTATAGAATAAAATCAAATCAAATCAAACTTTATTTATATAGCGCATTTCATACACAGAGGCAACACAATGTGCTTTACAGAGAGCAATGGGAGGGTGGGCATAGGTCTCACCCCTACATATTCCAGAGGGAAGCAAAAAAAACGGTTTCACCCGGGGGCCAGAAAAGTGAGCTGTAAAAATCTTCCCTGACCTCTCTCAACGAGACGATGGAGCAAGCTCCTGGAAAATGTTTGTCTATTGGCTAAGAACATATATACAGAGCACATGGGCTACTGTAGATACTTCATAAGAGAGACATGACTAACAGGAGAGTGCACAAATAGTTACAGAGAAGTTGCCTACATGGTAGGACATTATGTGTTAGCTATCACTGTAGTCTCTAATATGATATTTGAGTGAATCATATAATAAAGCACAGTAAGCACTTAGAAAAACAGGCTCATAGAGAATGCCGCAAGGCTGAGGTGGGGAACGAGAAAGCAAAGAACCAAAGGTAAAAAAAAAAAAAAAGGGTAGGGTTGGCTGGGTAGGGACAGCTGACGACACAGAGTGGGAAGGAGCTAGTCATGGGGAGGCAGGGGGCCTTTCCAGGAGCCATAGGGTGTTTTTTTGGCCAGGGTGGGGGGGTAGGAGGGGGGTTCTCCAGGGTGGCCTGCAGGAGACAGGGGGAATCCACAGGACCTGTGTAGAGTATAAGAGGGAGAGACACTAGGGAGGACGACAGGGTTAGTGGCGGTACTGGACATCCACAGCAGACACGGGGGTATCTATCGGACTCAGGATGGTCTGCGGATGACAGTGGGGCATTGGACCTGTTTAGAAGGTAGGAGGGAGAGAGAGAGGCACTAGGGAGAGGGGAGGCAGAAAAGGGTTAGTAGCACAAAGAGCCATAAAAGCAACACAGATATTAAAACGTGCCAGTTGCAGGGCAACCAACATCTGTATACACATCTATGTATACAGAGGATTTAAAGGCAGGCTGGAGGCTGCCTTTCTGTGTCTCTAGGTCCTGGCTAGTGATTGTAGGCTAGACTGAAAAGGTACGTCTTGAGATCTCGCTTGAAGATTTCCATTGTTTCGGCCCTTCTTAGGTACTCTGGCAAGGTGTTATAAAAACTGAAAGCTGCCTCTCCGTGTTTCTTGGTCTTGGCTTTTCAGAATCTGACCCAGCACGTTACAAATGTTTACCCACCCAACCTCATAATGTCTACAAGACACCACCTAATCCTAGAGCCCTGCTGGTGAGAGCTAGCACCACCGACCCCGACCCAGTCTGTTCCTCAAGGCAACTACAGATGTGGCAACTGTACACAATGCAATTTCCCACACAAAACCATTAGTTTTAGTCACCCTCGAACAGGAAAACCTTTCAATATCAAGGGTGTCATAACATGCAAGACCAATAATGTGGTCTACATGCTGAAATGCCCAAGGCCTACATTGGAAAAACGACCAGAACACTAAAAACAAGGATTGCTTAGCATAGATCTGACATTAGAAACCATGACATTAGTAGTCCAGTGGCAGTGTGTTTCACTCAGACTGCTTATAACGTCTCTTCTCTCCGATATCTATCTAGCATCAAACTGGTTAAACATCCCCACCGTGGAGGACATGTCAACTCATTGCTACTCAAAAGAGAAGCCATCCATCCATCCATCCATCTTCATCCGCTTATCCGGGGTCGGGTCGCAGAGGCAGCAGCTCCAGCAGCAAAAGAAAAGCCTTCTGGATTTATACCTTGGACACACTAGCTTCAAAAGGTTTAAATTTTGACCTGCTGCCTTTTCTGTAATGTCTCTTGTGTCGGATCTCTTGAGTGAGATCTTAAAATATACCTTTTTAATATTGCTTTTACCACATAGCTTTACTTGTTTTAATATTGTAGTGTTCTTAATTTGCACTCTGTGTTATAGTTTTTTTTAAAATGATATTTTACACTATCTTCTAATTTTTTATGCTTTTACTTTTATTGTTTATTTTAAATCTGCCACTGTGTTTATATGATTCATGTTTTATCCTTTTCCTTTTATGTTAAGCACTATGTGCTACATTGATTGTTGCATGTTGTTGATTTGATTTGTATGAATGGTGCTATATAAATAAAATGACATGGACATTGACATTGCAGTGTCTGCATTGCTGTGGTATCATCCTTTACGAGTTAATATTACCACATCTTAAAATTAGCAGAGGCGCCTCTAAATGAGCTAGGTTAAATTGACCCTTTTTGTTTATTGCATGACATTATGATGGTTCACACCTGATGCTCTAGTCATGTGACAAGTTGTTTTTGGTAAGCTCTAGGCACCACACACAGTGTTGATCTTTTTGAAGTGTTTCATGGAGCTTTATTTGTATATATGTGTACATATAATGTGTATTGTGTGGGAATTGGACTGCACATGTTTGTACGTATGTGGTGTTTATTGACACTAATTGGTAAATTGGTCACATGACCTCTCAGTTGACCTTGATTTGGGTATTATAAAGGAATGCTGTTTTATGTCTGAAGAAGGGCTTATGCCGGAAACGTCGCCCTGAGGTGAAAATAAATGATCATGGGAGCATAGTGTGCAGATTCTGTGTTCCATGTCTCTCTGACCTGCCTGTCTCTCTGACCTGCCTGTCTCTCTGACACGCCTGTCTCTCTGACACGCCTGCGATGGGAGAAATGCAGCTTTTGTTACATAAACAGCACATTTCGCAAATGTCAGAATTTGATTATAGTATGTATATGAATGGTTTCTTGTTCATGCGGTTTCAGGTGAGTTCAGGTGACTACCTGCACACCAGAGAGTCATGAAAGGTCTACACATGGTGGCCAGAGTGAATTATGGGACAGAGATGTAGCCGTCTAGACTCTCTGACGTCTGATGTCGGTGTACCTGAGGGAGGAAGAGGCTCCAGACAGCCACAGTTTAACTGGAATAGCAGATGGCTTGTTAAAAGATCATCTGGATAGTGAGTCCCCAGGGCAAAAAACGTTTAATGGACTGTAACATCATTTTCATTCTCCTTTATACTGGAGTATCGTCACCATTGAGCTGTAATAAACATGCTTGTTTGGACGTAGTTTGTTTGTGGAAAATGGGCTCTAAGCAGCCATTCACATAATCACGGAGGAGAAACTTGATATCCCGACATTCCGTTTGAAAGCCAGTGGAGAGCAGCATTTCCTTCCTTGGCGAGCGCAGCCCCTGACCACTGCTGCATGTAGGGATTTATTCTGAGCTCTGAGGAGGCATGAAAGCCACAGGCATGCAGCTGAACTCGCTAGCTGGGCTGTGGCTTCCTCCCACTGCCCTCCCCCCCCCCTCTCCTTTGCTCTCCCTTTCCCAGACTCTCTTCTGCCCCCCCCCCCCCTTCCCCCCTTCTCTCTCCATCTCCCTCCATACATCTGTCTCCCTCCCTCGTTCCCTGTTCCTGCAGCTGTGGAGGCTCTCGGAGCTGTTGAGCAGATATCCAGATGTTGAGAGCGTCCTCAGGGACTGGAGAATGTAACAGTGAGTAACAAAGAGGTCTGGTCAAAAATATACAAACACATGGTCACATGAGAACATACCACACATATCGAGGGGGGGGGGTGAAAATGCAAAATGAAAACACATTTGCAACATTCTGAAGGATGGCATTGCTTCAGAAAAAAACTTCCTCTGTGATCGTGTGAAGAGAGTCTGGGTATGCCAGCATAGTACCAGGTGTCTTTGACTTGGTTGCTTTCCAGTAAGAACAGGTTGCAAACAGTCCTTGGCACGTCGAGCAGTGTGTGTGTGTGTGTGTGTGTGTGTGTGTCTGCGTGTGTGTGTGTGAGGGTTAGCAAACAACTCCAGATGGTTAACTTTGGACAGATCTTGCTGGACAGAATGACCTGGCAGAGAGAAATGCCCTGCTGGCCCTTTTGTACACAGAAGTGGACCCAAACAAAGGCGTATTCAGGAATCTCCTGGAAGCCCGTGCTGTTGGAATGGAATGCCCGTCTCTCTTGTGTCTCATTGCCTTCTAATCCGTCATTGCTGGGTTCTAATCCCACCTGCAGCAATAAAACCTATTACCTGAACACAGACTATCAAAGAACTGTGGCTAACCAGCTGTGGCACTATACTAGAAGACCAATGGTATGGAGTTTTCGGTTTAGTGGCATTAGTAGTAGGCCTATTATTTCCCCCGCAACAGATTTATTGAAAACAAAAATATACCCGTTGTTCTATTCAAGTCAATGAGATGAAGCCAAGTCTATGGATGAAACCATACAGTTCCTGACCTTAGCAGCACAAAGCACTTCTTAATGTGTAAAGAAAAATATAAGGTGTTCAAAGGAAGAAACAAATGATGTTTTTATGCAGCAGGAATATTTCTAACGGCTTGGTCTTTTAGATAGCCCTATAAAACCGTTATGGGGAGAGGCGGAGTCTTCAGCCAGCGGCGGTTCTGAGCGGTCGTTATGTAACGGTTACACTGAGCTCCTCGGTCCCACCGGCCGGACCGTCTGAACGCTTTCTCGGGGTCTTCCAGCACGTAAATGCAAGGTCTGGTTGTTGTTACCGCTCCTCAAGACGTAGGATTGTAAACAGTGCGCTTTTCCTGGACGGTGTCCTTAAATGGGATGGAGAAGAGTTTATTCTCTCAATATGATAATCTGTTGATGGAAGTTTTTATTTTTTTATCAGGATTATTTTCTGTTGGAGGGGGGACTCGAACTGTGTGATGCCCCTATCGGTGTTTAAGTAGTTGCTAACCACATTCTTTCATGAGCCACTGCATGGGAAGTTAATTTGTAACTTTTTTTCAGCGTTTCTGGATTAGCCTACTTGATGAGGGGCATCTGGGAGTAGTAAGGTAGTAGGGTAGTTTTGCTTTGGCTCATAAGGTTTTCCAGCCGCGTACCAAGGACAGCAACATGGGCAGCAGCGGTAGCAGGGGGAAGAAGGTTGCACCTGCATGTGTCAGCGAGACAGCCGTTTCCAACAGAGATGACAACACGGTACTGTCCCTGAAAGAGGACAGCCGCTCGTTTAAACGAGCGAAAATACCAAAGTTCTCTAACTTTACCCAGTCACGCAACAGGTCGCAACACGACTGTCACAGTGAAGGACACGACTCAGATTTTTCTGCAGACGAGGATGACATAGATGAGGAGCTGGATCGGGTTTTGGCTGAATATGAAAGTCCAAGAGGAGTGTTTTCTAAAAGAAAAAGTTCGCCTAAGAAGTCATTTATCAGATCTAAAACATACGGGCTCTGTAATTTTAGACGGGTGCACAATGACAGCGACTTCAGTTCCACTCCCCACTTAACAAGACCCGAACTGTCTGAGACAGCACACCCGGGCAGCAGCGCAGCCAACAAGAACAACTTTCTACACGAGACAACCGAATGCCCTAACAGCGCACTGAAAAATGTAAGACCAGGTTATTCTGACTATGTTCATTCAAATGATCACGGTTGAAGCCATACTTTAATATCCAAGCCTATTTTTTGTTCATGTTTAACGGGAAAGATATCGGCCTGCGTATTTAACCAACGGTGAAAAGTAGGCTATTTTGAGAACATGTGTGTTATAGCCTACCCCTCCTCTTATTCGTGTCTTTGTTATGTGAACTTTAAAACTCCCAGCAGGATTTGTTGACAAGACTTGTCTGTGTGGAGTCGGTTCCTAGCGCAGATACAGACTCGTAAGTAGCCTCATTTATAAATAATTGATTGCTTTCCTCAGTGGACACACACGACTTCTGTAGTAAATGCTTGTGGGGCAAGATCGAATTCACCTTGAGCATATCGAAATACAAAGCCATATTGTGCTCGTGGCAGATCAGATTAGTCCCACGTCGAAAGCCACTTGGAAATAAAACATTTGGATATTTGTTTATTTATTTACCTTGAATTATAACCTTCAAATACATTATTTGAATTACAAAACGTACAAATAATTTAAAACAAGATAATAATCAGCATCAGCATCATCATCATATTGCTAAATATTTTAGCCCACACATGGTGCCCACCTTTTTACGCATGACGCATGCGTAAAATGTAGGCTAGCCTAAAGTAAACATGTAGGTCAAGGTCTAGACTGATATCCTCAGTAGATGATGGTGTATTTTTGTCATATTATATTAGCTGTTGGGTTGACACGTCTTAATTTCTGTCCCCTAGTTGCCGCGGCCCTTGTGTGGCGATGCCCGTCATGCTGTACGATGGATCGGAGGAGGAGCTGATGGACACAATAGAGAGAGAGTTTATCTGACCACACCACCCCTGTCAGCCTGCAGTCCAATATCCCGTGTTGACATTGAAAGACAGCACGTTTGCTTAGGCTATGTGACAAAGGAACTTCCAAACCTTCTCCACTGAGTTTTTGTCAAATGTTCTTTTTTTTATAGGCTAGTATTCCTGGAGAATCGAAACACCTGAAATATCTTAACTGTATTCCTATGACATGACATGTACTTAACATTTAGTTCAATGGTGTTACTATGTGTTAATAACATTGTTACAACAACCGTATTCAGTTAAAGGGATGTTTATTGAATGAGGCTTCTTTTACTCCCATGCCCTCTGATAAGGTGTCACCCTCTGAATTGTGGAAATGTTCCTGGAAGGATGAACACAGCGCCACCTTGTCTAGTAAACTATTAAAAACCCCAGCAGTGGACCTGATCTGTTAATAGGTAATAGACAGCAGGGGGTCTATCTGTTAGTAGGTAATAAACAGAGCCTTGCTGGTGTGCCACTTCTTTTTATATGTGATACACTTCAACATTGTGTCCATTAAAGCTGTATATCACTACTCAGTTAGTGGCTATCGGTGGTCTACTTGATATTTGAGTCAAACCGATCGTAAAACTCTGTCTCTGCTCGGCTCTGGAGAGGTATGTGCTGCACGGACTGTGTTTAAGGTTCATTTCCTGACCACAGTCCTGCAGTCTCCACACCCTTCCTGAGGAGGAATGTATGTAGAGGAGGAGGAGAGGGGGTTAGGAGGAGGAGAGGGGGTTGGAGAAGTAGAGGATTTGAAGGATGAGAGGGTTTGGAGGAAGAGATGATTTGAAGGTCTGGAGGGGCTCAGGGTGGTGGAGAGGGTTTAGTGGTTTGGAGGGGCTCAGGGTGGGGGAGAGGTTTGGAAGGGCTCAGTGTGGGGGTGAGGTTTGGAAGGGCTCAGGGTGGGGGTGAGGTTTGGAAGGGCTCAGGGTGGGGGTGAGGTTAGGAGGGGCTCAGGGCGGTGGAGAGGTTTGGAAGGGCTCAGGGTGGGGGGAGAGGTTTGGAAGGGCTCAGGGTGGGGGGAGAGGTTTGGAGGGGCCCTGGAGCGGTGGAGAGGTCTGGAGGTTTGGAGGGTCCCTGGAGCGGTGGAGAGGTTTGGAGGGGCTCAGGGCGGTGGAGAGGTTAGGAGGGGCTCAGGGCGGTGGAGAGGTCTGGAGGTTTGGAGGGTCCCTGGAGCGGTGGAGAGGTTTGGCAGGGCTCAGGGTGGGGGAGAGGTTTGGAAGGGCTCACGGCGGTGGAGAGGTTTGGCAGGGCTCAGGGTGGGGGAGAGGTTTGGAGGGGCCCTGGAGCGGTGGAGAGGTTTGGAAGGGCTCAGGGCGGTGGAGAGGTTTGGCAGGGCTCAGGGCGGTGGAGAGGTTTGACAGGGCTCACGGCGGTGGAGAGGTTTGACAGGGCTCAGGGTGGGGGAGAGGTTTGGAGGGGCCCTGGAGCGGTGGAGAGGTTTGGAGGGGCCCTGGAGCGGTGGAGAGGTTTGGAGGGGCTCAGGGCGGTGGAGAGGTCTGGAGGTTTGGAGGGGCTCAGGGTGGGGGAGAGGTTTGGAGGGGCTCCGGGCGGTGGAGAGGTTTGGAAGGGCGATGGAGAGGTTTGGAAGGGCTCAGGGCGGTGGAGAGGTTTGGAGGGGCTCAGGGTGGGGGAGAGGTTTGGAGGGGCCCTGGAGCGGTGGAGAGGTCTGGAGGTTTGGAGGGGCTCAGGGCGGTGGAGAGGTTTGGAGGGGCTCAGGGTGGGGGAGAGGTTTGGAGGGGCCCTGGAGCGGTGGAGAGGTTTGGAGGGGCTCAGGGCGGTGGAGAGGTTTGGAGGGGCTCAGGGTGGGGGAGAGGTTTGGAGGGGCCCTGGAGCGGTGGAGAGGTTTGGAGGGGCTCAGGGCGGTGGAGAGGTTTGGAGGGGCTCAGGGTGGGGGAGAGGTTTGGAGGGGCCCTGGAGCGGTGGAGAGGTTTGGAGGGGCTCAGGGCGGTGGAGAGGTTTGGAAGGGCTCAGGGCGGTGGAGAGGTTTGGAGGGGCTCAGGGCGGTGGAGAGGTTAGGAGGGGCTCAGGGCGGTGGAGAGGTCTGGAGGTTTGGAGGGGCCCTGGAGCGGTGGAGAGGTTTGGCAGGGCTCAGGGTGGGGGAGAGGTTTGGAGGGGCCCTGGAGCGGTGGAGAGGTCTGGAGGTTTGGAGGGGCTCAGGGCAGTGGAGAGGTTTGGAGGGGTTCAGTGTGGCCCCCTCTTTCACTGCTCCTGCTCTGCGGATGTAAACACATTTCCGTTTCACGCATTATGATCCTACTGCCACTCAGTGGTGGAATAGTGGAACTGCAATCAGAATCAGATTTATTTATCCAAGGAGGTTTGCACTTACGAGGAATTTGCTATGGTCTGTTGGTACATGACGATATGTGTACAGGATCAGAAGTGGGTCGCGCACATCCCAAAATAATTAATAAGGCAGGTGCTGGACTAAAAAAGCATATGTACCAAAGAAAGTCAGAGTCCGCACACTGTAGCTCCCATTTAGATTATTTATGGACAAAAAATATAGATTTTACATTTCGAGCGACAACGCTCTTCCTCAGACAACTGAATAAACATAGCCACACCAACTATGGTATCTGAGGGTCACATGACCCTAATGGGATAGACAATTAACCCCTTTTCTTTAAACAGGTGAAACCCATTGTGCTAAGTATCAGGGTCACCTGACTCCTGGTACAGTTCACTCAGTGCATTAAAAAAGAACATATGGTGCATATCTTATACATACATATTATACATCATGTTCAAAAATTCCACTGTATCTTAGAAAACACTAAAGTCATCCTAAATCAGTTACCAGTGGCTAAGTGCATTTGAAGTATCAAAAAGCATCCATAAGCAAAATTACCAATATCCATGTCCAACATATACATATACAGAAAGGACCCTACAGTATCAGCTTTAGACAATTTCATAGTCAAGTATGCGTATACATATAGAGCGAAAGCACAAAACACACAAACAGTCACAGTACCACCCTATAAGGTCTAATCGATATGTGTACAGGCACATGCTTACACACACACACTCTCTCTCTCTCTCTCTCTCTCTCTCTCTCTCTCGCTCTCTCTCTCCATCTCTCCCTGTATTATACACTGTTCTCTATTCTGTTTATACTTCCAAAAGTAGAAATATATTAATGACATATGTTAATGAAATATACAGCAATAATTGTTCTTATTTGATATTGTATGAATCATGTTATCATTGCATCGTATATGTCTGTCTTATGACAGGAAGTAATCTTAGTTGTCCAACAGATGTCGCTGTTTCACACTGTCATGGTTGTTCCCCTCCGGTAAGTAGTCAGTAAGGCAAAGGGGAGGGTATCCAGTGAGGCTCTTGATTGGTCGCACCCACCAACCGTTCATGTTTCTCACACTCTGATTGGACTGTTACCAGGTGTGAGAACTGTAGGCTACATACAAGCCTGTGTGTGTGTGTGTGTGTGTGTGTGTGTGTGTGTGTGTGTTACAACTCAAAATAATGAATTGATATTGAAAAGGATACACAAACTATAGCTTAAACACACTATAAAGCTGTTACTCAATGATTTCAGAGTAACCAACCAAATATAATCAATCAATCAATCAGAACACACTATCAATCAAAACATAGGCTACTCAATCAATCAAAACATAGCCTACTCTATCAATCAAAACATAGGCTACTCTATCAATCAAAACATAGGCTACTCTATCAATCAAAATAGCCATTAAATCCGTGGAACTTGTCCAGAAAGCTGCTGCTCGCCTGGTGTTCAAACACTCCAAGTTCTCCCACACAACTTCCCTTCTCCGTTCCCTACACTGGCTCCCTGTAGCAGCTCGCACCCAGTTTAAAACTCTGGTACTAGCCTAGAGGGCAATGAAAGGAACAGCCCCCTCCTACCTCCAGGCCATGGTCAAACCCTACACCCCCTCCCGACCGCTATGCTCTGCTACCTCAGGGCGACTGGTTGCCCCGTCACTCCGAGGCTCCTGCGGTCGATCGACACGGTCACGGCTCTTCTCTGTCCCCGCAGTGGTGGAACGAACTGCCCACTGACGTCAGGACAGCAGAATCTTTGCCCATCTTTCGCCATAGGCTCAAAACTTACCTCTTCCAAGAAAAAACTCCCCTCTACCAAAATACTCCCTATTAAGCATCTATTGCATTTTTAGTTTGCTATTCTTGCACTTTGGCTTAAGCACTAGATTATGCTCTTCACTTGTTTTAGAAAGGAGATGCACTTGTGAGTTCTGGCAAGTAGTAGTACATTGGCTTTTCCTACATGTAATTCAATCAAAACAGTGTCTATCAATCAAAACAATGTCTATCAAACATGTCCCTTTAATGGTCATTTTTACAAAGGAATCAGAGCCAAACCGATATATGTATGGAATCAAGGTTACATTTCATTGACAGCTCTCTGACATGCCATCCAGCCTGGTGTGGATTAGTCCTGCTCAGTGGCTCGAACTGTCCCCTGCTGGGTCTGCTAAGCCTACAGGAAGCTTGCCAGAGCGTTGGTAAGCACATTCAGCAGGAAGTGAGTATCAGCTGACCGTCTGTTGGAGGAAGGGGGGTCACATACCGTGACGCACACAGGATGTGGCAAGAAACCAGTACTCCTTTCCCATCAGGGAAGACTGAATCAGCATTTGGAACCAGCTGCTTCATCATTTCTATAACATGACCAGGAAGTTCTTATCAAGATTTTATCAAGATGAGCACAATGTTCTTATCAAGGTTTATGACGATTTCTGTAAAATGACCAGGATGTTCTTACTAAGTCACCAGAGAGATTGATGGACTAAACTTTTTTTTCATCTCTTTATTACAAATGTGTATTAAATATGAAAAGTTACAGAGTAAGTAATAACCACAATATTGATAATTACTATCCACTTAAGATTGTTTTACACATTAGACAACATTTTCCCAAACATGTAGTTCTTAAAACAACACACACTTCGTAGATATACACCTTTACAAATACACAAAAACAAATACATGGGATCAGGTGAAATGTGTAAGACAAACTTCATAAAAAGGCTTTGGCATAAGAGTGCATACCATTTTGTAAAATATATGAAAGTAAACAAAATTCCTTTCATGAAAGAAAACGTAGCAGTAGAAAGAAAAAGAGTCCAGTGCATGAGAGTCTTTCCATGAATCTGTGCATGTTTGAGTCTATCCATGAGTCTGTGCATGTTTGAGTCTATCCATGAGTCTGTGCATGTTTGAGTCTATCCATGAATCTGTGCATGTTTGAGTCTATCCATGAGTCTGTGCATGTTTGAGTCTATCCATGAGTCTGTGCATGTTTGAGAGTCTATCCATGAGTTAATAGCAGCCTTGTGCTTGGCAGCCCTCTATGCCCGTGGCTGGGTCGGGTCATAGGTCATATTTCACAATGACGGGGAGGGGCGATGGGGGGGGGGGGGGGGGTCTGAGGGTCAGTCTAGTTGGTTAGGGTTAGCCCATGGGGGTCCAGGGGCTCAGTCTAGTTGGAGGCAGGGACCAGCATGCTGAGTGTGGCGAGGGGGGCGGGGCTAAGGGCGGAGGCAGTCTTGGGGGCGGCCATCTTGTTGAGGCTGCGCACCTCTGTCTGCCAGGAAGGAATCTTCTTGGTGGTCATGTGACGTCGGGCGTGTTTGGTCAGGTGGTCGCTGCGCATGAAGCGGCGGTCACAGACGGGACAGACAAACTTCTTCTCTCCGGTGTGAGTCCGGCGGTGGCGTGAGAGCTCGTCGGAACGAGCAAACTTCTTATCGCAGCCGTCCCAGCTGCAGCTGAAGGGTTTCTCCCCTGAGCAGGAGGGAGGGGGGAGGAGAGAGGGAGAGGGAGTGAGTGAATGAATGAATCATCACGTAGTCACAAGCCAATGTGCACATGCTCAGTCTGTGAGTCAGAACAATGACCTCATTCTCTCAGGCCGGATCACGGGCCTGTGACACTGAATTTAACCCAGCGTTACCCACATCAAACCCCACCCCCAACATTTAACCCAGCGTCACCCACATCCAACCCCACCCCTGACATTTAACCCAGCGTCACCCACATCCAACCCCACCCCTGACATTTAACCCAGCATCACCCACATCCAACCCCACCCCTGACATTTAACCCAGCGTCACCCACATCCAACCCCACCCCTGACATTTAACCCAGCGTCACCCACATCCAACCCCACCCCTGACATTTAACCCAGCGTCACCCACATCCAACCCCACCCCTGACATTTAACCCAGCGTCACCCACATCCAACCCCACCCCTGACATTTAACCCAGCGTCACCCACATCCAACCCCACCCCTGACATTTAACCCAGCGTCACCCACATCCAACCCCACCCCTGACATTTAACCCAGCGTCACCCACATCCAACCCCACCCCTGACATTTCCCCGCCAGAGGGCGCGGCCGGTGTCTCTCACCTGTGTGCGTGCGGAGGTGAGCCTTGAGGTGGGAGCTTTTGAAGTAGGTCTTCCTGCAGCCGGGGAAGTTGCAGACGTAGTTCCTGCGACGGGAGAAGTCCATCTTGGCGGCACCGGGTCCCGCGGGCACGTAGACGGGCGCGGGTGCCAGAGGTAGCAGCTTGGTGTTGCCCAGCGTCATCACCGTCTGGGAGACGGACGTCTGGGGCAGTACCAGCATCACCGTGCCCCGGGGCACCGCCGAGCCCACCAGGAGGGGCTGCCGCAGGGGGCCGGCGCCGGAGGGCTGGGGGAGGATGGAGGTAGCGATCCTCGTCCCGGCGCCGGTGGCCGGCATCGGGCCGGGGATGAAGGCTGAGATCATACCTGATTGGCCGCTCACAGGAAACATCTGGCAGATGATTGGAGGAGGGCTGAGGACAGGGCGCGGGGAAAGGGGTGTGGAAGCGAGCGGGCCGTTAGGCAGCTGGGCGTGAGCTGGGGACGAGGCGCGGCCGTCCTGAAAGAGTCCTCTGTGATTGGTCTGTGGCTCTGTCTTGAAGGGGGAGGGGGCGGGTGTGAAGGGGACCGACGGAGAGAGCGGAGGCGTGCCACTCTGTTCAGTCTTGACAATGTTCTGGGGACAGCCGGGGGTCTCTGAGGCTCTGTGTGTGTCGGAGGAGGGGGGCGCTGGATCTGAGGCTCTGTGTGCGTTGGAGGAGGAGGAGGAGGGGGGTGGTTGGGCTGGAATGTTCTGACAGGGGGTGCTGTCCGCCGTGTGGCGGATCACGCTGGTCGCCATGGCTCTGCAGGGAGCGTGCGGCAGGGAAGGGGTGGTTCCGGCCACGGGGGCCGTGCCGGGTCCAGGCAGGATGGGGCCGGAGCCGGAGCGCGTCAGAGGAGAGGTACTGGTGCTGCTGCTGGAGGGGGAGGTCTCAGGGAAGCTGGGACTGTGAGGGGGAGTCATACACTGGAGAGAGAGAGAGAGAGAGAGAGAGAGAGAGAGAGAGAGAGAGAAAGAGAGAGAGAGAGAATGAATACAGCTATAAAGTAAAACAAGAGTAAAACCATTAAGCACTGGCAGTAATGACAATACAGGGTATAGACTGCAGGGCGTCTCCTGTTCCAGAGTGGAGGTCAGCTCAGCTGCTCGGAGAGACACGGGTCCCAGGAGGCTGCAGCACGCCTGTTGACCATCCAGGGCTGTGTTAAGATGTAAACAGGCCTTCTGAGCTGTGTTAGTCTGTAAACAGGCCTACTGGGCTGTGTTAGTCTGTAAACAGGCCTACTGGGCTGTGTTAGTCTGTAAACAGGCCTACTGAGCTGTGTTAGTCTGTAAACAGGTCTACTGGGCTGTGTTAGTCTGTAAACAGGCCTACTGGGCTGTGTTAGTCTGTAAACAGGCCTACTGGGCTGTGTTAGTCTGTAAACAGGCCTACTGGGCTGTATTAGTCTGTAAACAGGCCTACTGGGCTGTGTTAGTCTGTAAACAGGCCTACTGGGCCACTCAGGGCTGTGTTAAACCCAAAGTATACTTGCTGTTTAACAACGCGCACGCATAGACAATCACGTAAGGAGCACAGGAGGCGCGTGGCAGCCATCTTGCGTACGCGTAGTTAAAAGCATACCGCAGGCTCTAGACTGTGATTTTTACAACCAGCAGGTCTCTGAGGGGATGGGCAGTGTTCAACACTCACCAGCTACCTGCCTGCCACCTGGACCCCCCCCCCCCCCATAAACCATCCGCTCATCACGGTCCTCAAACACATCAGCTGGAGATAAAGAGGCTATCAGCTCCTATGAACTCCCTTTAAAGAGTAAACAGAGAGCCCTGGTCCCAAATATCTGTTTACCCAGCAAATAAAGATCCTTATCAATGTTAACAGATTGTGCGTTTACAGGAACCCACTGTTTTCCTGTCTATCACTGAGCCAGGGCCAGGGCTCCCCTCCCCCGAGCCTAGCTTGGCCACCACCTAGAAAAAGCATGGTTTCAATGTGTTGCTGAATGTGTATTGCTGTATGCAGCCTTGTAGATTTGTAGCCTTGATCGTCGTTGCTTGTGTGGCCTTTGTGCTTAATTGTGAACTCACAACCATTATACCCAGAACCTCCTAATGAAGAACCCTCCTGTGTGTTATTTGATAGCTGGCACAGTCTATTCTTACAGCGGCCGTAAACCCAACCAACCCTAACCCTAAAACCCTAACGTTAACCATAACCGTAACCCAAATATAAGGTATTTATGGATTAAAAAATCAGTGCTTCCGGCCGGTGTAAGAAAAGACACTGCCTTGATAGTTTGGTCTCTTACCAGGGAGGAGAGAGAGACGAAGTCCCTGGGGGTCTCCGGGGGTTCTGGGGGGAGCAGGGAGTCGCAGGAGTCCGAGGCGGGGGTGAGGGGTCTGGGCTTGCAGGGGCCCAGGGCCCTGCTGGCGCCGCTGTGGAAGTTCTGGCCCCAGGAGCTCATGCAGACCAGGGCCTCGGCCGCCTCCAGGTCGGTGTACTCCAGAGTGCCCCCTGCAGCGCCGGAGGACCGCTCGTCGCTGTGCCTCCTCCTCTTCAGCAAGGCTCTGCTCCGCTCCGCGTGGCCCTCCTAGGGGAGAGGAGGAGAACATTAGACCCGCTCACAGTGTTAAAACCGGCACGATGCTGATGACTTTACAACACCGCTCTAACAACAACTGACAATGCTCTGTTTAGAGGAGCAAACCACAAGAGATTAGATCAGAAGCTGGACCTAGCTTACCATGACCAAGAGAAAGGCATTCAAAATGAGCTCATCTTCACCAGTCACTCGGTGTGTTTAAGTTTCTCTTGCTCACCACAGTGGCCAGTAAAGGGAGGGGGGTTAAAGGACTACACCCCTTCTAGACTTGCCCTAGGCAAGCAGCCAAGGCACCTCCCCTGGCCAAATATAGAGCCAACGGTGACGAGCTCCGGGATGTGAAACCCCCCACGCAGGGGGCGGTAGTCAGTGATGAGGGTAGTAGGGCAGGCTACAGGAAGTAGTGCTCTTTGCCTGGTCTGTGGTGATGGTGAGTGTTGGTGACCCTAGGCCACTCCCCAAATGAAATGATGTTTCTCTCTCTCTCGCTTTCTCAGAGACAAAGACAACATGATGTTTACATCATTTCACATCTACCTGGTTAAACACAGAGTAGCCTACTAAGTTACTCAACTAGAACGCAAAGAGGCATCATTCTAATTTAGTTGGGTCACTTTCTAAGGGACCTCCTGTAGACCTGAGTCTCTTAAAAACACGGACAAATAAATTGCTGACTTTTCATCAGAAGTCGGAGGCATCAACTGAAAGTAACTGCCACATTGTCAAATTAAATATCTGATTGATACTATTCAATAGAAAGTATTGCCGAATCTGAAGCAGCAAACGAACATAAGAGTGCATTAGTTCTCAGTGACTGTCATTGACACGAAATTACAACACATCAACATAATACAACACATCAACATAATACAACTAGGAATACTGTAATAATGTAACTTACCCCACACAACTCTTCCATATATGTGCATTTTTGTGATGGCATAGTTGTTGAGGAAATGTTTCTCTCACTATAGTGTCAAAGCCAACGTGAAACAAAGACGCGCTGCCGCTCCGCCAGCGCAATGTAGCCTGATGCGCTCCAAGTCGTTAGTCACTGGGTTCACTCTCAGCTGAGCCGCGCACAACATGAGCGGAAAAAAAGGGAAAACAAAATTCACAACACACTAGCGGGTGGCAACGTGCCACCAATGAAAAACAAATGTGTGTGAGGCATTATCCAATGGCAGAGGAGACGACGCGTGAACAGTGCGTGGCAGGCGAGCGATTGGAGGAGACGGGGTGCGTGGCTGTTGGAGGGAGTCAGCGGTGTCAGTGTAAACCCGATGAACTGCTAGCCTGAAAAGTGGGGGAAAGGTCGTCCCAGTGCAGCGCGAGGGGGACTGCCGAGTTTCCCTCGCGTGTTTTGCTTGGCCCGCTGGCTGCTTTTCACAGGGAAAACAGAGCTTAGGCTCGTCAAATCGTTTTGCTTTGTGTTCATGTCAGGCTCATAAAATGCTGTTAATGCGTCAGTTTTTACACACATTAGAAGATTATAGCCTATCTATGACTAGCGATCCGAGTCATTGCTGCGTTGTTGTCTCATCCACGACAGTCGACATCTGCTAACATGCTCTCTTCAACAGTTCACGGTAATGAACTGACACATTAATAATAGTTATTGTTAGGCACATTAACAATATGACGCAATATGACACATTGCATTACAAATATTAGAAATGTTAAAGGTCAGTGGAGACCATAGACCGATAGACCTATTCAAGACTTAAAAGTAGACTAGCCTAAAAACAGCTGGATAATTCCGTAGTCAATAATCTTAAATAAATCCATCATTTTACAATGACAGTAAGCCTATTGATAGGCACAGGTCAGACGAGATCAACTTGGACCACACCTTAGCCTCCTGTTGGTTCAGAACTTAACCGTTTGTTGGACAGAAGGAATTTTAGGGAGGAGCTTTTTGGATAACTTCACCTCTCTTGTTTTGACCCTAGCCATTTGTTATGGTAGCACAGAGAATCTGAGATCAAGTGGGCTGCAAATCCTTCTGTCACCTTCAAAACTACATGACATCAGTCCAAATATAATAACTGGACTTAAAATATTCATTGACCTAAAAGCAACCACTCAATATGCTTTGCACCCATAATAACTCAGCCAGTTGATTGTGTCTGAAAGGTATCAAATATCAGATTGTTGTTGCAGTTGTTGTGGCCCACGTCTCCACAAGTCAGATGTGTCTCATTGCATTTCAGTGAATTTAAATTAGTTGGACTACATTTACCTACACCAACTGTTGACCTACATTTATACTACTATTACATCACCACAGCTACTCGACAAAAGAGGTGGCCCCGGTCAAACTGGCCTACTTGTCCATGTGTGACGACGTGGTGATGAATGATTTCAACTCTGTTTCATTCTCAACTCAGTCCTCCAGTAGGTTAACCAGCCCTCTCAGTCAGGCCCACTCCTCTCTGTCAGGCAGGTGAGGAGAGGCAGGCGAGTAGAGGCAGGTGAAGAGAAGCGCCTGAGGAGAGGCAGGTGAGGAGAGGCAGGTGAGGGGAGGCAGGTGAGGAGAGCCAGGTGAAGAGAGGCAGGTGAGGGGAGGCAGGTGAGGGGAGGCAGGTTAGGAGAGGCAGGTGAGGAGAGGCAGGTGTGTAGAGGCAGGTAAGCCAGGTTAGAGGTAAGCCTGACCTCAAGGTGCAGCATCAGCAGGATGCAGGGTTGAGCAACACAGCTGGCTGCTAGCAACTAGGGGGAAGTGAGAGAGCGAGTGGGGCGAGGCGGGAGGGAGGTCGACTGAGGCTGCGTGCGTTAGAAGCGAGGCAGACTGTGAACTCAGCCAGAGGAACTGGAGGAAAGGTTACATTGCTTCTAACCAGACCTTCTCTCTCTCTCTCGCTTCCCCTCACAGGCCCTGCCAACTCCCCCCTCCTGCCCCCTCAGGAACTGCTGGAAGAAGGAGGGGGGAGTTTTCCTCCCCAGCAGGGTTAAATATATCAGCCAGCGGTCATATTTCACTGACCGGCCCACAGGCTGATATGGGTTCAGGGAAGGGTGTTGAGTCCCACAGGAGCCGGAAGAGTGCCCTGAGAAAGTATGTATTATCTAAAACACTGCCTCTCCCTATCCCAAACCCCCCCCTCTCTCTCTCTCTCTTTCTCTCTCTCTCTAAGACTTTAGTGTAGATATCTCAAAAACAAACAGGTTTGGATTTGTCATGACTGACAGCAAGGTGTGGCTCACTGGCTTAATCAGCTGACGCGGCACAACTGGCAGATGTTTTGTTTTGGATGCAACATGAGAATATCACAAACTACCAAGGCCCTAGGACTGATGATTGTGGGATCTCGAGGGTCTTTATTACCGAGCTACGTGTGACACACACAACACGTGAGTGAGTGGCGACACAGCCCACACAACGCACACTCACACACATTACATTACAGTAATTTAGCAGACACTTTTATCCAAAGCGACTAACAATAATTGCTTTTAACGTAGGAAAAGCCAATGTACTACTACTTTCCAGAACTCACAAGTGCATCTCCTTTCTAAAACAAGTGACAAAGCATAATCTAGTGCTGAAGGCAAAGTGCAAGAATATCAATCTAAAATACAATAGGTGGGAGGATCGTTGTAGTACTTCTTGAAGAGGTGAGTTTTGTGCCTGCGACGAAAGATGGGCAGCGACTCTGCTGTTCTGACGTCAGTGGGCAGTTCATTCCACCACTGTGGGGCCAGGACAGAGAAGAGCCGTGACCTTGTTGATCGACTGCAGGGGCCTCGGAGTGACAGGGCGACCAGTCACCTCGAGGTAGCAGAGCGTAGTGGTTGGGAGGGAGTATAGGGTTTGACCCATGGCCTGGAGGTAGGAGGGGGCTGTTCCTGTTCCATTCATTGCTCTGAGTTTTAAACTGGATGTGAGCCGCTACAGGGAGCCAGTGTAGGGAAGGGAGAAGGGAAGTTGTGTGGGAGAACTTCGGGTGGTTGAACACTAGGTGAGAATTAGCTTTCTGGGGCCCCAGCAGTGATAGGAGAAGCCATGCGAGCAAATGACAGAGCCCAGAGATGTAGAGTAGAGGGAAAAAAGAAGAGGACCCAGGACAGACCCTTGTGGAACCCCTGTAGTCAGACTATGCGGTTCCGACATCGACCCTTTCCGTGTCACCTGGTATGAACGGCCCGTCAGGTAGGATGCAAACAGGGAGCATGCAGAGCCAGTGACGCCTTTTTCCTCGAGGGTGGAGAGGAGGATCTGGTGGTCTACCGTAGCAAATGCTGACAGGTCTAGGAGTATCCGGACAGGAGAGAGAGAGTTCGCTCTCGTGGCATGGAGTGACTCACTTCAAGGAGGGCGGTCTCTGTCGAGTGGCCAGCCTTGAACCCGGACTGCTGGGGGTCTAGGAGATTGATCTCGTGGAGGTAGTCCTGTAGTTTTTGACATCAGAGGGGTTGAGAGATGGTTTCTTCGGGCGGGGGGTGGGGGTGACTCTGGCAGTCTTGAAAGCGGAGGGAAAGCATCCTGATACAAGAGATGCGTTGATGAGGTGGGTTAGGAAGGGAAGGAGTTCGGGTGCAACAGACTGAAGGAGAGTGGAGGGAACAGGGTCTAGGAAGCATGTGGCGGGGCGGTTAGATGTTACAAGGTTGAGGACCTCGTTGGGGGAGAGGGGAGAAAAGTGGGATAAGGTGGGACGTGGAGAGGAGGGGGGGAGTGGAGAGGGAAGAGAGGGTGGGGGTGGGGAGGTGAGGTTGGTGCACGGAGCGTTGACCGGGGGATGGGGGAACGAGGATCTGATATCCTTAACTTTCTTGTCAAAGAAGTTGGCAAAATCGTCAGGGAGAACGGAGATGTTGAGAGTAGGAGGTGGGGGCTGGAGTTGTGATGAAAAGGTTTCAAAGAATTTTTTAGGATTGGAAGCAGAGGTTAGAATTTTAGAGTGGAAGAAAGCAGCTTTAGCAGCAGACAGGGAGGGGGAGAATGTGGAAAGCAGAGATCGGAAATTAAGATGGTCCTCTGGGAGTCTGCCTTTTCACCATTTATACACAGCTATTCTCAGGCTCCGTCTGTCGAGTCCAACAGCCATGGGGCAGGTGGAGTTGGGCGTGCTGGCCTGGAGGTGAGGGGACAGAGATTGTCCAGAGAGGAGGAAAGAGTAGAGAGGAGAAGATCAGTAGCAGTATCAGAGGGTAGGGAGAGCGAGCAGAGATGGCTACGGGTAGTAACCATGTGGGTAGGAGTAGGAATTACGGGGGAAGAGGGGAGGGAGAGGGAGTAGGACATGAAATAGTGGTCAGAGAGATGGAGGGGAGTGACAGAGAGGTTAGTGGTGGAACAGTGTCTAGTGAAGATGAGATCCAGCGGGTTGCTGGCTTTTTGACAAGGAGGAGAGGAAGAGAGGTGAAGATTGAAGGAGGAGAGGAAAGCATACACACACACAGGAGTTTGTCCTCTGCATTTATTCCATCCAAGCTGTCCTCCTCCAGACAGCCAGGAGCAGTGGGCAGGCTCATCACTGAAGCCAAGTCCAAGTGCTCAGTCCAAGTCCTGGTCAGGGACAGGACTGAAGAGCATCTGTTCTTCTGCATGTTTTTCATATTGGGGTTCTATGTTGAGAGATTCAAAATGAGCATGGGGAGAACATGCAAACTCCACACAGAAAGGCCCGGAGATAGTCCCTTCAGGAATCGAACCCAGGACCTTCGTGCTGTGAGGCAACAGTGTAACACACCAAGCCACCGTGCCACCCATGATTGATCTGAATATCAACATGAGAGTATCACAAACTAACAAGGCCCTAGGATTGATTGACCTTGGATATTAACAGACAGAAAGCAATGGCATGAGCCTGGCAACCACATGTAAATAATATTCAATGTTGAAGGATTGCATAATAAGGCCTCCATTCTTGATGATAACTGCAACCAACAGATTAAAAGAAAGAAAAAAAGTTAAGATGAGGAAGATGAACATGCCTCCCCATATATTCAGGTCAGAGATGATCGATATTTAGTTTGAAGGTTATAAACATCTTACTGAACCACTGCATATTCTCCTCATCCTTCACATACGGCACTCATAGGACACAGCAGATACCGGTGTTTTGCCTGCCAGTATGGAGCTACTCCATTTAGGCCAAAGTTTGCATTGCGGTCCTCCTGCCTTCACCTGCGTCATCACATTTCTGTCAGCTCAGCCAGGCAGTAAGAATGCCTGACACCTTCCCTGTGGACCTGGAAGGACACCACATGGGAGAAAGTCCCAGGCCTCATTCGTTCGTTCGTTCGTTCGTTCGTTCGTTCGTTCCTTCCTTCCTTCCTTCCTTCCTTCCTTCCTTCCTTCCTTCCTTCCTTCCTTCCTTCCTTCCTTCCTTCCTTCCTTCCTTCCTTCCTTCCTTCCTTCCTTCCTTCCTTCCTTCCTTCCTTCCTTCCTTCCTTCCTTCCTTCCTTCCTTCCTTCCTTCCTTCTTTCCTCCCAACCTTCCTTTCCCTCTATCGCTCTCCCCAGAAGGAAGGATGCATCTAGCAGGTGTTATTTCAGGCCCGTCTCCCTCCCTAGTGGCCGTCTCTCCTCGTTACACGACAACCTCGGAGAGACTGACGTAGCCTGGCAGTTGCTACCGTAGTTGACGGTGGGGCCTTTGGTATCTAGGTGAAAGGACAAGCAGTGTAATACATCAAGGGTCCCTGCTGTCAGTAGTCAGAATGCCCAGAGCAGCGACTATGTCTCAGCAGTCCGCTGACGTGTCACAGGGCCCTGGAGGCACGCAGCACCCTGGCACCCTGTGCCCTGCTCTGTCACGCTGCCACGCCTGCAACAGATGCAGGGTTAGCTGTCCTCCTAACTTTTTCTCTCTTTCTGGCAGGTGCTTAGCCCTTAGTCTACTTGGACAGGCCCCAGTGGAATAATGGACGTCTATTTATTTTTTTATTTATTTACTTACTTACTTACTTATTCATGGAAGAATCTCACATCTAACAGGAAGTGGTGGTTAGTAGTTCTGGGTATTATAGCTCACATCTAAACAGGTGGTTTGTGATACCTGATAAATGAAACATCTTTATTATTCAAAGTAACCGTAGTAACCATACGTCTTTGCCGCCTGCCGTTGCCCAGTGTCTGAGAAGGCTCTTCTGTATCACATAGTAACAGGCTCCGCCCCTTACAACACATAGAGAGGAATCAGAGCAGCACCAGTCGCCCCTCCCACCCGGCCTTGGGATTGGTGCGTATGTGATTCCAAAGCCAATCTGTTACTTATGACACAGGATCACGTGATACTGATTTGCCGTCTGTTGTCCTGGCAACGGCAGAACGTGAGGCAGGTTTTGAGGCCCTGTTGGAAGAGACAGTCTGGGCATGTGTGGAGTTGGCTTGCTGTAAAAGACTGGCAACATGGATCTGCTCTTGCAGATTGTTATTGTTGTTTTATCTGGTCTTTAAGAACAGGGTTTTACGGCATCAACCTGATCGGTTAACGTGACCTGTAGCTCTGAGAAGAGGGCCTGTTTGGGTTGATAACTAGTCATCATGTAGAGGGCCTATCTGGGTTGATAATTGACTTGATATGGGCCCAGTGCTGGGTATAGACTCACAGCTAAACAGGCTTGGGATCTTGGGAGTGTGTGTGTATGTGTGTGTGTGTGTCCAGGGCATAGGGCTGAAGCACTTTGCAGGCTGAAAGAAACATATCAGTTCTGGAGAAGAGACGGGTTCCAGAAGTAGGTCATGATAGAATGATCTATTGGTAATTCAGATTCCAGGTGATTAAAGTGACACATTGAGATACTGTATAATCCCAGTTTCAGGGTTAGGATTAGGGTTAGGTACTGTATTTGGCTGGCTGAGGTCATCTGTAAAAACTACAGGGGGTATGTCTGCACCTTTAGTTTCATCACATAAACACACGCACACACGCACACACACACACACACACACACACACATTGCCTAGGCCATGTTGATACTTTGATACCTAGGGATGTTGAGACATACACAAAAATTTGCTATGGTGTATTATAAAATTGCAGGAATAAAGCCAGTGATCTCTCCTGACGTCCCCCATAACAAGTTGTTAATCACGACAAAGCCTCAACTGACGACACTGTCTACTTTGAACATGTAATGACTGTGAAACAAGCCCATACTTACAACCGACAATTAAGACCTATCTTAGAGTGAAGAGTCCTTAAGACGAGTCTACACACGCAGACTGAAAAACATCCTGGAGTGTTTACTTCAAGTCTGATTCTATTAATATCAGCCATAAATCCTGCAAAGACACGCACATATACTTCACCATACCAGATGAAAATAGCCTTTATACGCTGGAAGACCTGCACTTCAAGTTCAAAGTCTGTCTAAACTCAGAGAGTTCCCAGTGGCCATCGCTCTGGGATTTGGGTTCAGTTTAGGACTCCTTGGGGCCTAACAAGACATACTACAAGTTTTCTCCTTAAAAGGCTGGAATTTTTACACGATACAATAATGTGATAGGGTAGATGCAAAACCAACACTCAGGCATGGATGGATGGATGGATATGGTCACAGGTGAAAACGTTTGACATGTGGAGGCAGGGGTTTGAGGAAAAATGCCATTAGGGTTGCCATGCAACAATCTCCCAGCTCTTCCGGATGCTGCGGTCAGAGAGCGGACCAGGCTAGAGCAGTCCTGCAGGCTAGGGAGAGAAATCTCCGCTTTTAGGTCCCTCCAACCCACACCCGTCCCTCCAACCCACACCCGAGCCACAAAGGGAGACCCCGTTTACACCTTGCATTAAAATGTGTCTACTATTGAGATTGTATCTAGATAATGATTTAGCCTGATTACATTTACACCTGGCATTAATATGCGTTTCGATTACCTTCAACCCGATCCGTTTGAGATCCGATCGACTCTGTCCAGCTGACAATCGAACGTCACATCCTGTTTGTACTTGAATATTTTCGTCTGACTAAGTTGAGAGTAGACACTTTTGTCTCGTCTGGACTCCAACCTTACCAGGATCAATTTTAATGCTTTCTTGCTAGCTGCCATGGAAGCCTGCTCCTTGCTGGTCTGGAACCGGCGCGTTCCAACGGCTACGTATTTCCGCCCACGTTGTTGATATGTGGATTAAAAACGCATTTCCATTTACACTTCTATTAAATGTGGTCAAAATGCGTCCCTGACCACCTCCGGAGGTGGTTTGGCCGATCGGATCGCAATCCGTCCTCAAAACGTTTTGGGCGCATTTACACCTGTATTTTCATGTGGTTTAGCACGATCAGATTGCAATCTGATCACCAAAAACGCATTTTAATGCCAGGTGTCAACGGGGTCGGAGAGACAGAAAGTGAGATAGAGGGAGAGGAGCAGATGGCTGAGTGCTCAAGGGCAGCGCTGTTTGCTGGCTCTCCCGGTTGGTTAGTTGGTTACAGTATAACTGTAGTACCCCTGTCCCTGACCCCAGCTACCCCTGACCCTGTCCCATCTCTTATCTCCCCTATGAACTCGTATGGTGACAGTCAGGGTTTATACTACTCCAACCAACCCCTCTGTCCAACACCTCTACCTAACCCCTCTACCCATCCCCTCTGCTCAACACCTCTACACAACTACTCTGCCCAACCCCTAAACCCATGTGATTAATAGCTTACAGGAAGCTTGTGGCAACTCCTAATCCTCTTGATAAGAGGATAAAGAGGTATGAATATAAAGAGATAAACACTCTTTCAGTGTTTGGGAGAGGGAGGCTTGGACAGTGAGGACATGCGGGACGTGCTCTCGGAACCGTGGCCAGGATGTGACGTCACGCCTGCTTCCTGTCGGCGGTGGGGGGCGGTTGCTGGTCCTCTTGTAGCCACAGCTGAGTCAGCGTCTCTGTGGCTCTGGAGAATCGTGACGAGGCGGCGGCCGACAGACACGACCACGCAGACCACCAGGTCAGTTACTGCAGCTTTTATTGGACGCTTAGTTTAGATCATACAGGAGATACGTTTCGGACCTTCTCAGACAAGTCATGAGGGATGAGTTCTCATTTAAAAACATTTTGTATAAAAAAAAGGAAACAAAAACATTATATTAAGAATAATAGTAATGGACATTTTGATATAATGGAAAAATAACCCACTCCCATGTCTTAATAAATATATACACATTAAGTACTTTAATACAAAAGGAAGATGCGAAGGAACGTGGAAACAAGTAAAATTGTAGAATCTCACGTTTTTATCGTCTGATATGTATTTAAAAGGCACAAGCATGAAAGAGGAAATATGCCAATATCAATAATAGGATCCGTGTTTAAATATCTTATTGCACTTAAAGTACGGATAAAGGGGGCTGGCAGACCTCCAGGCCATATGTACAGTAAAATACATTCTTGGCTGAATATCTGCACTCACTTTAATTAATTTAACCTGCAGACGAACTGATTCTCAAACACAGACAGCAACAAACACGGTTGTAACCGCCAGACAGCACGTGAGCGTACGAGTTTACACGCTAAACACTGACCTGATGTTTAGTATCAATACACTGACCTCAGCACGTCCACACAGACTGCTCGGATTTTCAATACAATTAGTGTGTGTAGTCCCTTTTTTGCGTGCTAGATATTCCCTAACTTAGAATAAGACATTGTCAGTGCTCGGTATGGCTTCAGAGGAGGGATGAAGGGGCGGAAGGGTTAGGAGTGGGGTCTGTACATCTCCACTATGCTGCACTATACTGCATCTCTGTAATCAGAGAGGTGCCGTTTCCCTGGCATACATGTCTTGCATCACAAAACCAAGACAATGACAAAGTGTTTGCATAGCATGAGGTATATAGCCACACAACATTCTGTACAAAGCTAAATCACTATTGGTCGTATATACACATCCATATATATACTGTACCAAAGTCTGTACATGCTGTGTCGTCTATACATGCCGTGTTGAAAGCAATGCTGGAATGTTGTTTCTGTATGACTATGAAGAGCATTCTGTACCATACACAGTTTATCTGACTGTCCTTAAGCGCATTGTGTTGCTTTTGCGTAGGAAATGCGCTACATAAATAAAGTTTGATTTGATTTGATTCCTCATGACCATAGAGTCAGAGACAGATGCCTGTGTAGGCTCAGTCTGCGGGCTCAAGGCCTAACTAGGTGTGTAAACCGCAAGTGTTCTCTGATTGGATGCCTACTCCACCGTATTCCTGTCAGGGAGTGGCCGGCGTCAGTGCCTCCACGCCTCGGCCTATCAGATCTCCGTGAGGGTTAACTTGTACACGCCCCCAAGCTCCTCCATGGAGATCTGGAAGGTGTCTTCGTTTGAGTAGTGTTTGATGATGTTGTCGTCCATGTTCACCAGGATCCTGACGGACACAGACAACACCGTCAAGCCCATTGTTGATGGATGGATCATGAAAAATATATTTATTGTTAATATATTCAACTTACCCTTTCTTGCATTTCTTGTAGACTTTCCCCACTTTGTCCAATGGTACTTCATATTTCTCTGAAATCTAGGTGAGACAAAACAACAATGTTTAATAACATTGTCTCAGGAAAAGTTCATTGCAGATCAACATCATCAGTATGGTACTGGTTGCCCCGTCACTCCGAGGCCCCTGCGGTTGATCGACACGGTCACGGCTCTTTTCTGTCCTGGCCCCGCAGTGGTGGAACGAACTGCCCACTGATATCAGGACAGCAGAGTCTCTGTCCATCTTTCGCTGCAGGCTCAAACCTCATCTCTTCAAAAGGTACTACCACGATCCTCCCTCTTAAGTATTTTTAGATTGCTATTCTTGCACTTTGCCTTCAGCACTTGATTATGCTCTTAGTCACTTGTTTTAGAAAGGAGATGCACTTGTGAGTTCTGGCAAGTAGTAGTACATTGGCTTTTCCTACATTAAATGCAATTATTGTGTCACTTTAGATAAAAGCGCCAGCTAAAAGACTGTAATGTAATGTACAGTACCAATATTAAGGCCAGGCAGAAGACAGAGCAGAGTCAAACCTCGACATGTTGGATGTGTGATTCTAAAGGGCCGTTCTGACAGGTCGCGAGGCTCGCTGCACTCTGAAACTCACTACGGCTCCGCTGCACTCTGAAACTCACTATTTCCAACGACCCGCGCCGCGCCACGGTGGATCTTCGCTGCGTCGAGCAAAAGCGCGGGCTCAGCTCAGCGTCTGGCGCTGAAAGTTAATCGAGGCAGCTCAGATCGCTTCCATCGGGCCCCCTAAGCCTCATCATTCTTCTGTCCCACCTCCACTATAATCCATTCTCTTTTCTCCACAAGACTTCCCCCAGACATCCCTACTGTATGTGACCTTCTGACTTCTCTCCCTGACCCGCGTCCCCCCACCCCGATCGGCCCTCTCCCCTCCCCAGGACGCGTACGGGGCCAGGCCCCTGTCCTGTCACTACTCATTTGGCCTGTGGCGGAGGCGGTTGGGTTCCCTGGAGTGTTCCCCAGAGCAGGTGGCCCCTGCTGGGGATGACCCCTTTGTTTCAGTGGCCTTCTCCAGACAGACAGACGGAAGGACGGATCAAGGTCCGCTCCCCCATGTCAGAACTAGGCTGAAATACTGAGAATCTACATGGAAAGGCATGTGTCCCTCCCTTTATCTGTCTTTGTGTTCATTTATGTTGTAATGGATTTTTAACTGATCTAGTCAAAAAGGATTTGCCAAGATTCGCTCAAACAGGTTAAGTCTGGTTTATTGAGAAAACATACGAGCGCAAGGACTTCAGGACAACGCACGTGAGTGGTTTATCCAAGAGAAGTGCCCCAGTCTGGTCTTGCGTGGCCTTATATTCAAGCAATACACAGGTATGGCGCTTCCAGGATGTGATTGGCTAACCCATTGTACACGTCATATTAAATGGCAGGCGTCATCAACAGTGGTCGAGAATACAGACACGTGACATGAGAAAAGGCGGTAATTCTTGCAGGGACAAAGGGACAAAGGATGGTTATTCTGGAGCAGACAACGTCTAGGTGTCTCGACCTCCTGGAGTGGTCATCCTGTCTATGTGAAAGGTTGAGGGAGGTGGTGAATTACAAAGGAGGTGATGAAACTACAATTTCCATGACACTGTCTTTCATCTTCTCCCTTTCTGATCATCTGTGTTGTATGAGAATCAGTGAGAGAGACTGAGGAATTGTCCCTCTCTCTGTCTCTCTGTCTCTCTGTCTCTCTGTCTCGGTCCCATCATGGAGTAGTAGTTGTATTGAGTTGAATGAGTAGTGATCTGTTTGATAGGGGATATATGGGAAGGTTCAGACTGGCTGTGTCTGTGGATGTTGAGTCTGTGTGTGTGGATGTTGATTCTGTGTGTGTGGATGTTGAGTCTGTGTGTGTGGATGTTGATTCTGTGTGTGTGGATGTTGAGTCTGTGTGTGGATGTTGATTCTGTGTGTGTGGATGTTGAGTCTGTGTGTGTGGATGTTGATTCTGTGTGTGTGGATGTTGATTCTGTGTGTGTGGATGTTGATTCTGTGTGTGTGGATGTTGAGTCTGTGTGTGTGGATGTTGATTCTGTGTGTGTGGATGTTGATTCTGTGTGTATGGATGTTGATTCTGTGTGTGTGGATGTTGAGTCTGTGGATATTGAGTCTGTGTCTGGGGACGTTGGGTCTTAAGTCTGTGTGTGTGTGTAGGTGTTGAGTCTGTGTGTGTGTGTGTGTGTGTGTGTGTGTGTGTGTGTGTGTGTGTAGGTGTTGAGTCTGTGTGTGTGTGTGTAGGTGTTGAGTCTGTGATCCTTTCCAATAACGTTTTGCACGTGTAAAAACTTGTGCAAGGTCCTAAATACCGGCAAATAAATGTGCAAGGTGATCTGTGAACGGTGTGCATGGAGGATCAAGTGCACGCTCTATCCAATTAGTACTTATTGCAATTATGCAAATACATAATTGTAGCACACGCTTAGTGACATATCAACCCTGAAAGCAGTTTCAGTGATTTCTATTTTAAATAGCATTTGCTATTTAATACCTTTGAAGGGCAGGTACTGATTCCTTCATTGTGAGGAACTGTGCTCTCTTCTCCAAGTTGCTAGATGGCGACTTTGGAGATGGCTGGCTTACAGGTAACTAAATTTGGAAAATATTTGAGTCAAAAAGGTTACAAAGTCTACTATGTGCAATTTTTTTTAAATTCATTTTAAGTTAATTATTTTCCCACACAGGAGATCTGGGTTATTTCCAGTGTGTCTTGTGGTTCTATAACGTTATCGCCGAGCCACAGTCTCATGCTAGAGGGAAGAATTTTATTAGGGGCCAAGCATGAAGTGTGAGAGACAATGCCAAGATGCCTTTGACCGGATTTTACATCGATTGGCCAGAGGGGGCGCAATAGCAACTGACTGAAATTGCCAACTTTGAACAGCCATATCTCACACCTCGTTTGATGTAGAGTCATGAAACTTTGCCCACATATGTCTCTCAACATGAAGAACAAATTTGCCTATAGAACCTATAGCCTCTGGTTATGTAGATTTTCTGCTATTTTGAATTATTGAAAACCCTTAAAATCTATATCCTCCTAGAATCTGCATGGAATCTGCATGGAACTCGGTAGACATAATCTAGGGATCCATTTCTTAAGTTCCATCTTGGCACAATTTTGAAAGGTTGAAATAAACAGCCACTATGAGCCAATGAAGATTGCAGAGAGTGTGGCTTTTCACATAAAGGGGTATAATTTTTGAAGGGTTGTACAGGTGGTTGTCAACACCACAAAACTTTGTAGGCATGTCCCCATATATAACCCTAAATTTTTGGCCCAATCAAACCCAATTGGGGTGCTAGAGAGCTAATTTCCGGTTTAGGACTAACCGCCAGGCCGATTTTTCTGAAACTTACAGTATTACCAGAGCAGATCATAAGGTAACTGGAGAAATATGAAGCAGATTGGCCACAGGGTGGCGCTATAACAAGCCAAAATGCTTAAAAGTGGCTAAAACGCAATCAATAGCTGGGGCGCCCCCCAAGCCCAAATGGGTTTCATATTGCTTGTGTGGGTAGGTCATTGCATGCTCTAAAACCTACTCTTTGGACTCAAAATCACCAGTTTAAATTTTTAAGTTGATATAAGCATTTTTTAGAAAAGCCTGCCATCACACTTTTAAAGGCATATGACAGGCATATCTCATGCCCCGTTTGACCTAGAGTGACAAAACTTTGCTTATATTTGCCTCTCCTCACAAGGAACAAATTTGGCTCAAGAACCCATAGCTTTAGGTTATGTAGATTTTCTGCCTTTTTTTTTTTCTTTTAACTGCTTCAAATCTATCTTCTCCTAGGAGGTTTCACCAATCTGTATGAATCTCGGTAGACATAAACTAGGGACCAATGGTCCGTGTAACGTTTATCAATTTCATTTTATCAATGACGTGACTAAATAGAATAATACGTAATTGAATTGAATAATACGCTCCTTTGAAAAATAAAAACGCTTGATCTAGCCTTTAGTAGGCCTAGGCTGGCTTACTCTGGCCAAATGTCAAGAAGTGGACATTATCTTCTCTTCCCAGAATCTGACTATGTGCTTTTCTTATATTCCCTTCCGGATCAATTAAGTAATCTCTATCTTGAGCAGTTTGATAAGTGTCATTATATGCATGGAGAATAACCAGGCATTGACCCAAACCCCCGTTCGGACTTAAATTAAATTCTCCATTCATTTTCTATGCGGTTGTGTGTGTGAGTGATCCACAGAGAGTAGCCTGTATAAGTCAGTGGGCTATAGTTTATCTGTGTATTATCATAGACTCTGAGGCTCCAGCCTAGGATAAGGGTCAACTATTGTAAGAACATTCTGGGTATCTACAGTATAGTCTACATTGTGTGGGAGGGTGAAGATCTGCGATAACAAGTTGCAGCCCTTAGATTGTTGGCAAACAAAACATAAAGAGGGATGCTGATATTATTCCAGGTAGAGAGCTAGACTAGCAGTAATGACACAGCCTGCATTATCTGGTAGTATGCCATGTATGTACAGTGACTGAGTAGCTGTGTGCACATCCAACCATTTGGCCAGGTACAGGATAAAAAGGTTCAATTCTGAGAGGAGAGGGTATGCGCATGCTAGATTGGGTCCTGATACTCATAGGCCTAGCATAGGTTCTCCTGATAAGTGTTTCGTTTTAGGTTCGGTTAACATTTAATCGGTTAACCTTGCCCATCCTTAAACAGAACCAAAGCATCTCAGTTCATATCCCATGTTCCTTTTTAGGTCATAGTGCGTATCCCCTACAGCCCTTCCTCATATCCCCTACAGCCCTTCCTCATATCCCCTACAGCCCTTCCTCATATCCCCTACAGCCCTTCCTCATATCCCCTACAGCCCTTCCTCATATCCCCTACAGCCCTTCCTCATATCCCCTACAGCCCTTCCTCGTATCCCCTACAGCCCTTCCTCATATCCCCTACAGCCCTTCCTCATATCCCCTACAGCCCTTCCTCATATCCCCTACAGCCCTTCCTCATATCCCCTACAGCCCTTCCTCATATCCCCTACAGCCCTTCCTCATATCCCCTACAGCCCTTCCTCATATCCCCTACAGCCCTTCCTCGTATCCCCTACAGCCCTTCCTCGTATCCCCTACAGCCCTTCCTCATATCCCCTACAGCCCTTCCTCATATCCTCTACAGCCCTTCCTCATATCCCCTACAGCCCTTCCTCATATCCCCTACAACCCTTCCTCATATCCCCTACAGCCCTTCCTCATATCCCCTACAGCCCTTCCTCATATCCCCTACAGCCCTTCCTCATATCCCCTACAGCCCTTCCTCATATCCCCTACAGCCCTTCCTCATATCCCCTACAACCCTTCCTTATGGCTCCAGTTCTGTACCCAAATACTCCTGGGGAGCGTAGATACAATGCGGCCCATATCCGCACGAGGAACATCATTGAGCGCACCTTTAGCGTGTTGCAAAACAAAATAATAGTTAAGCCTACTGCTATTGCGTTTTTGCTCCTCTTCCATGGTGCAATTGTGGGATACAACACGCATTATTCTTGATAGATCACCTGCAAAATGCATTCCAACTAACGTGCAATCTGAAGGACTGCCAATGCAATTTTGTGTTCTTTATTTGGGATCTTAGTAGGTAAGGGCCTCTGTCTGTGGAAGTTGAGTCTGTGGATGTTGAGTCTGTGGGTGTTGAGTCTGTGTGTGGATGTTGAGTCTGTGGGTGTTGATTCTGTGTGTGGGTGTTGAGTCTGTGGGTGTTGAGTCTGTGTGTGGATGTTGAGTCTGTGGGTGTTGAGTCTGTGTGTGGGTGTTGAGTCTGTGGGTGTTGAGTCTGTGGGTGTTGAGTCTGTGTGTGGATGTTGAGTCTGTAGGTGTTGAGTCTGTGTGTGGATGTTGAGTCTGTGGGTGTTGAGTCTGTGTGTGGATGTTGAGTCTGTGGGTGTTGAGTTTGTGTGTGGATGTTGAGTCTGTGGGTGTTGAGTCTGTGGGTGTTGAGTCTGTGTGTGGATGTTGAGTCTGTGGGTGTTGAGTCTGTGTGTGGGTGTTGAGTCTGTGGGTGTTGAGTCTGTGTGTGGATGTTGAGTCTGTGGGTGTTGAGTCTGTGTGTGGGTGTTGAGTCTGTGTGTGGGTGTTGAGTCTGTGTGTGGATGTTGAGTCTGTGGGTGTTGAGTCTGTGTGTGGGTGTTGAGTCTGTGGGTGTTGAGTCTGTGTGTGGGTGTTGAGGCTGTGGGTGTTGAGTCTGTGTGTGGGTGTTGAGTCTGTACTCACTGCCTCCACCAGGCCTTTCAGTGTTGGGTTCTTCAGCATGACAGCATCAAACACCTCCTCTGTCTCTTTACGCACGTACAGCAGGACTACAGGGAGAGAGGAGGGACACAGTGAGTCACACTGTTGACAGGACACACGCACACACATGCGCGCACATACACACACACACAGGCCTACTGATTCAACACTCCCTCAAAACATAAGTGTTATTGTTGACTTCACTTTTTAACAAGTGACATCATAAACTATAACACAAGCATAATGTGTGTGTGTGTGTGTGTGTGTGTGTGTGTGTGTGTGTGTGTGTGTGTGTGTGTGTGTGTGTGTGCGTGTGTGTGCATGCGTGTGCTTTCGTGGACTGGGGACTAGGAATCACATGGCTCAAACCCATGGGAGGGGGGTAGGCTAACCGTCTTCAGAGAGCAAGCCATAACAACAAGCCCCAAAACACACCCCCACACTCTCACACACAGACACACACACACACACACACACACACACACACACACAATAACACGCTCCTCTAAATACTCCCTGGTTACAACACTGTTAAACACATAATTAGCACATAGAATGATGCAACACACACACACACACACGTGCGTGTATAGACATCAAATTAACACACAGCAGTTGGTCTGCCTACCTTTCTTGGGTTCCTCCAGTCGGCCCAGCTTGTTGGGAGGGGAACCAAACTCATCCTCAGCGTATGGTAATCTCTTCATGCCCGAGCTGTAGTGGACACACACACACACACAGCACACACACACACACACATAATCAATTGATCATTCCAGGCTTTAAATGACTTTCCAAGTGTAGAGTTGGTAGACCATAGCAATCAAAACATTCAGCTAAAGGCCTTATGGTTTAGGTTAGCCCTAACCCAACACACACACACGCACACACACACACGCACACACACACACACACGCACACACACACACACACACACACGCACACACACACACACACAATCATTCCTCCAATCATTAAGTGGTCTGATTAGTTTTTCTGTTTCTTCATTACACACATGACGAGTATGAGATCAGTGTTTCCAGGAACTCACCTGTCGTCTCCATCCTCCGCAGAGAAAGGCTGCAGAGAGAGAGAGAGGGAGAGGGGGGGGGGGGTGAGTGACTTCACAAAGCTGAGGGTGATTTCACCAAAGCTGAACCAAACGTGTGGATCACATTTGAAAAACAAATGCCATTTAACTATATGTACTCTGAATGTTGACTGATTGAATTGAAGATCATTACCATTTACCATTTACCAAGATATTTTCCTCAGGAGCAAGTGCACATTTTGAAACGCAGTTGCATTTCAAGTGACATTTCAATCACTAGTTATTGCTCTCCTAGTGATCATCTAGCAGGGCAAGAGCCAACCCCTGTTTCTAGGGTCACTCTAATAGGTCTCGCTGTCTGACCTCATTCTGAGCCTTCATCAACAAATCCTAGTCGATTCTAAACACTTTCTAAACACTTTCACAAGTAAGTGTTTAGTATTGACTGGTCTGGTCGATACGAAAGACTTTCACAGGTAACTGAGTACAACCATCAAGTCGTAAACCTCATCCATGTTGTATGAATAGTCTGTATGAATAGTCCTGTCATCAGTATAGACTATTCCCAGAGGAAACCCATTCACCCTGCTCATCGCTGACTGGTTGTATGCCCACGGGAGTTCACTGGGTTGCCTTTCTGGGTTCAACTGTCACACCAAAATAAAATAGTTTTCCCCCGGTCAGCGAGGAGGTAGGTAAACAAACAGTGGAGTTATTTCCAGCCCTACTCTGCAGGGCAACGGCTTCTAGCTCAGTGAACTCAGGGAGTCAACACGGCAGCGCACTGTCACCCTGGTCCAACAGGGGGCAGTCACAGTTCACATTCAACCACAATACAGCACGGACAGGCTGACTGACCGACCTCTGCGGAGACCCCACAGATCCATCGCATCTTGATTACCGTCATATCTAATGCTAGTAGGCTGGTTATCATCTAAACACAATCGTTATGATGTTGGCACATCTAGGTTGGTTATCATCTAAACACAACAATCATTATGATCAGTCAGCCTGATTTCACCTCGGGGATCAATAAAGTACTACCTATCCATCTATCTACCCACCTACCAGCCTATCCACTCATCCACCTATCTACCTACCTACCCACACACCCACCCACCTACCACCGACATACCGACCTACCTACCCACCTACCTACAACTTATTTTTTAACTTTCCAACATGTGTTTTGAATCATTTTTATCTATTTCTAATTGCCCCTGCCTCCTGACATATCATTCTGGGAATCCTTCCCAAGGCCATCTCTGCCTCCTAGTCAGCAGAGAGAGGACCCACCTGGGCCATAAAGACTCGGCCCACGCACTCAGATCACGCTGTTCCCGCCAACTGGCAGAGCAGAATAGAGACGCTTGACCGCCTTGACATGCACCTTGTCCTCAGATGGTTACGAAACGGTTTACCATTCGAGGACTACACACGTGATGTGACCCGCATCGAAACAGGCCGAACCAAACCAAGCCCTCGGTGTCGGCCTGTGCTACCATGGCAGCCAGTGGTCTCAGCGGTCAGTGTGGCATGAATCAAGCTCGATGCATCTGACCAGATGGATGGTCTATTCATAAATAGATAAACATCAACTAACAATAAACAGACCGCAGGATCACTAGCAGACTTGGGCAGCAGCAGTAGCAGCAGAAATAATCTGTCTCCCTAAATACCCATCTCCTCCTCACCTCCCTCAACACCGCTGGTTGGGTTTGTGTTCAGGGCTGGATGGTGCTGGTGGGGTTAGGGTTAGGGTCAGGGTTAGTTCTGGGTTTGTGTTCGGGTCTGGACGGCTGTGGAAGGGTCAGGTGCTACGTACATGGCGCTGGAAGTTGGAGAAGTGGATGTCTGGGATGAACAGAACCGGCTGGGTCTCAAAGTCCGTCAGCATCTTAAAGATTGTGACGTCATTGCGCTTCTGCAGAAGGGGCACTTTGACATCCACAACTGTAGGTTGGAAACAGATAAAAAAACTGATAAGACCATTTAATAATTGGAGGAGTGATGGTGTATGTGTGTGTATGTGCGCGTGTGTGTGTGTGTGTGTGTGTGTGTGCGTGTCACTCACAGGCGCCGAGGCTGGCGTTGAGGTCCGTGCACTTGCCCTTCCTGCGGGACTGCTTGCGCTCCTCGTCTCGGATCTTCCTCTCGGCGCCCTTGTCGCAGAACACCTTGATCTGGCAGAAAGCCCGGTGGATGGGCTTGTTACTGCGGTTGTTGTAGCTGTAGGTGTCGATCTGCAGGTTCAGGGGCAGACCCTTCACCCCCTTCTGGGACGAGAAGTCTGTGCTCAGGCAGTTCACTGAGATGAAGATCTAGATGACAGAATGAGAGAGAGAGAGAGAGAGAGAGATGTTTAAAGGGATAGTTTGGATTTTGGAACATAGAGCCTCACTTAAGACTTAGCCATTATGTTGTTGATTGATTGAGATCATTTTCAGCTGCTTCCATGTCTTTCGTGTGGGATACATATACGTGTTGCTAATGCTAGCACAACGCAATGACACTGGGGCATCATCCACGACCAACACAATTCAAAACTCACACTCACACATTCCACACTCCAAAGCAAATAAAATATGAGGACAATCTGTGCAGGTTAATTTGTGTGTTAATACCATAATTTCTTAAGTCAAACTATCGTTGAATAATCTTAAATCTGGGTAACACTATGGGAATATAATCTTATATTATTAGATTTGTGTAATGCTATGGGAATATAATTGTAGATTATTAGTTTAAGGCTACTTTTCCGTTTAACATAATATCTGTATCTACTGGGAAAGGAGTGTTTTTTGTCAATGAGTCTTACTCAGTGCTGTCACTGAAGTAATACCCATTCAACAGCTCCTCCCTGAGTTAGATTCAGGCTGAGGGCTCTCTGTGCGATTCCTGTCTAGCGTAGTCCTCAGGCCTCAGCCTCTGTCTCCCTCTACTGGCTGACACTTGTAACCACAGACTGACTTACCTTTCCACTGTAGACAAAGCAGAAAATTCCTTACAGTTACAGTTACAGCAGGATGTCATTTAGCTTTTTCTGTATTTTACCAAAACAGGATGCAGAATATTTAACATACTGAGAAGTAACCCATTTACTTGTTTCATTTACATAAAAAATAAAAAATAAAGTTCCATTATTTATTTATCCACACTTAATTACGGGTGTGTTTGCTGTCAGGAAGAAGCCCAAAGTGTGTAAACATTGGGTAAAGGCTGTTCCTGCTTTGAATGTCCGTTACCCAAACGGCCCCGGCGCTTAGGTTTCAAATCGCCAGAGGGCACAAGGAGAACAGACACAGCATCTATTGACACACACCTGCACGTGCTTTGGGACAAAGTACCCCATCAGTCTTACACATCCCTCTCAGCGTCACCCTACACCTGCCAGAGCTATGGTGCAACCAAGCCTGTGTGTCTGTGTGTTCGTGTGTTCGTGTGTGTGTGTGTGTGTGTGGGTGCGTGTGCATGTGCGTGTGTCTGTGGGTGTGTGTGTACAGATATACAGATGAAAAATATACAAGGATGAACATCCTATAGACACAAGCCCCGGGTGATGAGACAACGACCGAAACAGACCCACATCCTGGTACTGTGTGTGTGTGTGTGTGTGTGTGTGTGTGTTCCAGGGAAAACACAGAGAGGAGACGGAGAGAGACGGGAGAGATGCATTGGGGGCACCGTCCTGTCTGCCACCCCGTTTGTTAGCCTAGCCTAGCGCGCTCAACAAATCCTCGGAGCCTCGCCGCTAAACAATGGACCAGTCAACAGCCAGCGACGCCGACGGCCATGGACAATGACGTGCGCACAATGACGCGCGGGCGCCGCGGCTGACGGCTCGTGACACAACCCAGCAAACTGGTCAGGAGTGGAGGATTACCTCCTCCTCCTTCTCCTCTCTACGTCTCCGTCACCCGGTTCCAGTCTGACAGGATTCCGTCCCTAGCTGTCATCTCCCGCCATCCGTACCCCCCCCCCCCACCCCCCCGCTCTCCGCTGAGCTTCCTCATTCCAGCTCCTATTGTCGGAGGCGTCTGGCCCGGAGCCCACCCCTAAACACGCATCACTTCAGCCACAATAGGGGTGACAAGGTAGAGAGACTGCGGTCTGAACGGGGCAGGCAAACACACGCATGTGTGCCCAGCCCGGAGACGCCTACCCGCGCCAGGTCTCCACGCAACCGAAGCCGCCCAAAGACGCACTGGGAAAAACTCTCGGAGAGTGCCAATACCTGTTTTGTTTTTTTCCCCAAACAAAGAACCAAACAGCGAACGCACACAATCCTCGACAAATTGGTTTGCATCACCTGACACCTGTTCTTTGAGGACCCGAACACATCAGACCTTTTCACACAAGGGACAGTCTATTCCAGGCGTAGTCCTCGGGTGTGTTCAGTTGTAGGACTCAGGGTTCAAGTGTAGGTCTGTTCTTACACCGACCTTGACCTTGAGAATAAACCACACCTGCTCTTGCCTGTCTATGAATTCTCATAACAGAGGAAGCACAACTCGCTATCCTCTATCCACATAAGACGTGCCTGTCAAGACTATTAAACACTACATACGGGACTCACAAACCGCATATATAGACATTAACAGTGCTAATCTGAGACTGGCTAACATCGAAAACCCAGCATTGAATCGTACGTGAACGCTAGCCAGTATTAAAGCATTGAAAACCCTGCGTCAAATTGCGTGTGAACTGAGAGTAGCGGAGTGTGTCCTGTGGTCTCACCTTGGCCTCCTCGTTGATGTCCCAGGTGAAGGAGATGGCGTTGTAGGAGATCTCCTCGATGTTGCTGATGGTGTTGAAGCTCTCCTTGTAGTCAGCTGGGAGACGACAAATAAAGCTTTGATTGATTGATGGACATACAATAAGCTCTATGTTCCTAGGAAATGTGCAAGCAGTGCTGATGATAATAATATAATATGGTTGGAAGGAGACTACATGAAGGAAGCTGAGCTTGAACTTGTCACTGAGGTCAAGGGAGAGAGGGAGGGAGAGGGAGAGGGAGAGGGAGAGGGAGAGGGAGAGGGAGAGGGAGAGGGAGAGGGAGAGGGAGAGAGGGCAAGAGAGGCAAACCCGCATTAGACAAGTAGCACTACACACCACAGGATAGCACTTGTAGTCTATGTCTGACCCACGTTATCTCTGTCACTCTTTTCTTTCCGCTAATAAGCATGCATGTAGGATGTCAGAATTCAGGAATAATTTACAGGGAACACATTTCAGTACAGGAAGTACAGTAGTACTGGTGCTGAAAATACATTTTATTCCACTTTTTGTTTCTCTAGTGTTTGTTTTGTGTTTTTTTGTTTGTTTTGTGTTTTTTCTTGCCTTGTTCACATGTATTGAGTGCTGTACATTGTCTCAATTGAATTATTGTTCTTGACGGGAGTGGGACTTCAGCAATGTTCCTCTATGTGCTGAATAAATGAAATAAAATAAAAAGCTACAGTATACGCTACAGAAAGGAGACTACAGTCCATGCTACAGGAATGAGCCTACAGCATATACTACAGAGAGAAGACTTCAGGAAGGGGGCTACATTAGTATGCTATTAGGCTAGACGGAGGCGACGACCGTATAGGTATGAGGAATAAGAACAGGCTTGGTGGACAGGGCTGATTTAGAATGGGCACCTGAAGTTGATAACTAAAGGCCAGGCCAGCAGGGTGAATCACCACTGCTAACACTGTTCATCACAGTCTCATCCGTCAGCCTTTCTCCAGCCAGAGAAAGAGAGAGCAGACAGAGGGAGATTGATCAGTCTGCCCACACAGCGCTAAGCTGCTGGATTCTCTACACATCCAGCCCCGTTTACACAGGCTCAGCAAACACTGACATTACTTCAACCCCCCTTCAGCCAATCAGGTCTGGTGTTTTAACGTGATTCATTGAGGGATGACTTAATGTGGACTTATTGTGGATGTTGCTTTTACCTACAAGGAAGATATATATATATATATATATATGTGTATATATATGTGTGGATATATACATATAAATATATATGTACACATACATATACATATATGTGTGTGTGTGTGTGTGTGTGTGTGTGTGTGTGTGTGTGTGTGTGTGTGTGTGTGTGTGTGTGTGTGTGTGTGTGCACACGCTGCTGGTGTCTGGCTGGGAGTAGCTAGCTCAGTCTCGCTCACGCTAGTTCTGTGGAGCGGAGGGAGCAGGCGAGGGAAATGGAGGACGACGGCTGCACAACAAGCCAGCGATCAACAGTGAATCACACCAGGGTGGCAGGAGGAGGGACCGAGAGGGAAGGAAGGAAGGAAGGAAGGAAGGAAGGAAGGAAGGAAGGAAGGAAGGAAGGAAGGAAGGAAGGAAGGAAGGAAGGAAGGAAGGAAGGAAGGAAGGAAGGAAGGAAGGAAGGAAGGAAGGAAGGAAGCAAGGAAGGAAGAAAGGAAGCAAGGAAGGTGTGGAGTAAGAGCTATGGATTCAGCTCTTCTACTACAACATACAAAGAGAAAGTGTGGAAAGTGTGGAGGAGTTGAGAGGAAGTAGAGAGAGAGAGAGGTGAAGGAAGGTTTTGTGAAGAGCTCTTACCGATGTCCAGACATCTCTGCTTGGCCGTGTGCTGTCTGGAGTGCCAGTACTTCCAGTGTTTGAGCTGGTCGTCCCGGCACTTCTCCTCTCCGAACACCACCATCACTACGCTCTGGAGCACAAGGCGCAGGACCATCAGTCAGACAGACGCGCGCACACACACACACACACACACACACACACACACACACACACACACACACACACACACACACAAGGTACACCATCCCAGCTCCTACTATTTCAGCACTTTGAGATTGTCTCTCAACGTCAATGAAACGTGCTATCTAAATATAGCGCTATATAAAATAGAATTACCATTAGTGACTTAATTCATCTTCGAAATTTTCCTATTAGTGACTTAGTTCATCATCCCATTATTAGTGCCTTTGTGTAATACCTGATTTATGAGTAATAGAGGCCAGATAACTGTTTCCTTCCCTGACCGTGAATTCATCCCTGAAATGATATTCCTGGTTTCACTATGAAGCTGTGAAGCCTGGGAGCATCTCCTACCCTGACTTTGGTGATAGGGTGGTGCAGGCCTTTGTTGTTGTCGATCTCCCTGAGGCTGATTGGATAGAACTGGCCCTTGTTGAGGTACGTCATCGTGCCGTCTCCCGTCTTCTGGCGGAGGGATTTGGACGCCTCCAGAGTGTACTCAAAGTTGTTCCTGATCCAGAAACACACAAAAACACATTTCACCATCACTTCCCCTTTGAATAACAAAACTGCAGTGTTGTTATTTGTGGGCCACACATTTACATTCACTAAATCGTGACCCAAAATCAGCACGGTGTCACTGCAGGGCCTGATAACATTGTGCCGGCATTGTGGCTTTCACACTGGCGGCTGATCTGGTGTCTCCCCAGTGGCTGAGCTGAATGAGGCCATTCTCCAGAGTCTGGTCTCAGGTCTGGATGGCCGTGCGGGGCGGGCGGGCGGGCGGTGAGCTTACCCCGGCGCGGTGTCAAACGCGCTGTAGTCCTCGGGCGCGATGGAGGCCATGCGTAACTGGAGATCCCCTGGGAACGAGAACACCTGTGAAACACAAAGAGAGAGAGATGCAGAGAGAGAGAGAGAGAGACAGAGAGACAGAGAGACAAGTATAATGCTGTTATCATCTCTCTTTTTGTTGTTGTTATTTAATTAGTTCTATGCTTTGGCAATATTTACATACTGAGTATTTCCTGCCAATAAAGTTTGTTGATTTTAATTGAATTGAGAGAGAGACAGAGAGGGAGGGAGTGGGAGAGAGGCAAACCTGCATTGGACAAGTAGCCCTACACACCACAGGATAGCACTTCTAATCTTTGTCAAACCCACGTGTCTCAATCGCTCTTTTCTTTCCGTTAATAAGGATGCGCGTCGGACGTCGGAATAATTTACAGGGAACACATTTCAGTACAGGAAGTAGCACTAGCACTGAAACTACCTCTCTCCCTGTCTACTGCATGTCGCCCACCGTTTACTAGTGCCAATCTCTACAGGGCAACTAGGAAAACAAACCACTTCCACCCCCCACCTCCCCCACCCTCTCCACACCCCCTCCTCCTCCCGTTGTGAGGGGTTCCCGTACTAAGGTAAACCCCCCCTCCAGGTCACTCAGAGAGAAAGGGGAGAGAGAAACGGCTTTGGCTATTGTAGGAGGAAAGTACAGCACTTTATTGTGTTGGCCAGACAATGGCATAATAACACGCTGGCCGCTATTTTGGCATGTTCAAATAAAACCAGGGAAGCCTGAGCCCACCTCTGGCTCCATGGGATCAGGTGAAAGAGCCATTGTCTCTGGGGAGAGATCTGAGAGGCTGGGGGGTGGAGGACCTTGGGAGGTAGTGGGGGGTTGCAGGAGTATTATTGGGGTGGATGGAGGAGGGGGGAAGAAGGGGGTATTAGATCCCCTATACACAACACACACAAACACACACACACACACACACACACACACCTCGTGGGAACCGTCCTTAAAGCCCTCGGTGAAGGTGGAGTCTGGCGTGCGAGGCTGTGTGTTGGGGCTGAACTGGCTGTGGCCGTGGGGGTGTCCGCCGTGGGCCATATGGCGCTCGTAGACCGACGCGTGGCCGCCGTCCTGCTCGCCGCCGCCGCAGTGGTTGGGCACGGTGACGGAGAAGCCGTGGGAGGGCGCCTCGGTCTTCACCGACGGGTAGTTGGGCACGGCGGCGATGGAGACGGTGACGGTGGTGTCGGGGGAGGGGAAGGGCAGCCGCTTGTCTGGGCCCAGCTGATTGGGGAGCAGGATGTTGAAGGGGCCCTTCAGGACCTGGATACGGCTCTCTGCCGTGCCCACCGAGCTCTCCTGGAGAGTGGTCATCAGGTGCCTGGGGCGGAGCGCAGGGGACCGGGTCAAACACACACACACACACCGTCGGTGCCACGGTGGAGAAGATTAAATTCGCCATATCCCTCTATATGTTTGTTCTTTGACACGGCTGCACACACTCTCGCACACACTCTCACACACACACACACACACACACACACACACACGCACACATGTGCCTGCACACACACACGCACACACACACACACGCAAGCCCCCCCAAGAACCTGATCACGCCACATGTCCCCTCCATGCTGGCTGGCTAAAAGGGATGATACCTTTTGTTGTGATCCACATCAGAGGCCAGCACTTCGCTCTTGGTCTGGGATATTGTTCTCTTCTCCCGGGGCACCTGGGTAAAGCAAACACAGCCGCTCAGATGACTGCCCAGCACACCGCTTCCCTCTGACCACACCACCGCACACCCCCTCCACACACTCCACACACGCTGCCCCAGAGCTAGCCCTGAGACACACTCAGACCAACCTCACTGAGGTTCAACCTTCTGACCTCTGACATGAGAATCACAGCTATGTTATACTTCCAGACTTTTTTCGTTTGCGAGCTTCTGATCTCGTTAGGGTAGCTAGCCTGACACTCGGACTGAATTGCCACTTCGTTTCACTTCATTATTCAGTCTGACCAGGCAGCCGTTTTACCGAGATGAGCGTTGCCGAGGAGGGAGTCCTCAGTTCATTCCCCTAACCAGCCAATCACAGAATTTGACATCACATTCAAAGGACGCTGATTGGCCTGGTTGGAATCCCAACCAAGAAATCACTCTGGACGAGAGCCTTTCCAGACCCTGTATCCCATTTTGAAAATTAAAGTGCGTATGCGATTCAGGAACTGGAACCAACCACTTGTTAGCTGATAGTAGTTATAGGTTCTAATGTTCCGCACTGTAGTTCCAGTTCTGTTACCTTCTAGTTGTCTTCGAGCAGGCCCACTGGAGCTACAGGTTCTAGTTCTAGGTTCTAATGTTCTAGTTCCTAGTTCCGTTACCTTGTAGTAGTCGTAGAGCAGACCCAGCGCGGCGGCGCTGTCCTCGTCTCCGTTGATGCTCATCATGGCCTTGGTGGCAGCTGTAAGCGGGTTCTCCAGGAAGGACTTCCAGGCCTCGTCCTCTGTGGTGAAGTTCCGGCGCTGGCCGTAGCCCGGCTCATTCTGCAGCACCAGGACGGCACGCTTACTGGGAGAGACGGGGGAGGGGGGGGTCAGGGAGGAGAGAGGGGGTCAGAGTGGAGGGGGGCGTCAGAGAGAGAGGAGTTGACTGGGATAACACCTTGGATCATATGTTGCACACCATGGGATGGACAAGTCATCCGAAGGCGATATGGGATGTTTTGCTACCTTCAATAGAGCACAGACCCACACATGACCAGACCCACCAACAGGAGAAAAATCATACTCTTCTTAGAGTGATAGCTGATCGCTTCATAGCTGTGACTTCATGTAAATTTACAGAGCGAGCACCTATAATCACTGTCTTCTACGTACTAACTGACAAACGGGTTGATCAACAAGGCACTTTTGTCTGTTCTGAACAAGTGACAGTGATTGTGCAACAAATCTCAACCTCTGACTGATGATGGCGTTCAGATGGCACGTTCTACCGGCTCTTCCAGTGCGACGGCTTCTGATCAAGTGTTGGCCCGATGGTTATCAAGACAGACAGATCTATCGCACCACATTCTTCTCTTTACATCACTGGGTTTGGCTTAACCACTGCTGCATTCATAAGAAACCTGTTCCAGAAGAACCATCGTTAGTCTCAACTGTCGTCATCTTCCTCCTGCTCTTTCTCTCTTCCTCTTCATCCTCCTCTTCCTCCACCTCCGCATCAAACTTCCTCAATTGGCAGCATTCCTCCACTCTGCTGTTGTTAGGGTTAGGGCTGGACTAGGCTGCTAACCCTAACCTCTACTCATCATATTGTTAGGGTTAGGGCTGGACTAGGCTGCTAACCCTAACCTCTACTCATCATGGTGTTAGGGTTAGGGCTGGACTAGGCTGTTAACCCTAACCTCTACTCATCATATTGTTAGGGTTAGTGCTGGACTAGGCTGCTAACCCTAACCTCTACTCATCATGTTGTAAGGGTTAGTGCTGGACTAGGCTGCTAACCCTAACCTCTTCTCATCATGTTGTTAGGGTTAGGGCCTAGACTAGGTGGCTAGCCATAACCCTAACCTCCACTCATCCTGGAGTGGAGGTTAGGGTTATGGTAAGGTTAGGGCTGGAATAGGCTGCTAACCTCCACTCATCCTGTGGTCTTCCTGTCTCAGTAAACCAGATTATCAGGTGGATCAATCAGAAGTGTACAAAGCGTCAGTATTTTCTGCTCTCTGAGAGTGCCTTGTAAAGCGCATAGGACTAAGAATGTCTGGAGAAATATAGTCGATTTAAAATATTGGCCTAGATGTGCTTCTACTTGAATTAATTCATATACATTTCTCCTCTTATACAATTTTTTTAAATAACAATTTGATGTAACCATGCCAGTTAAGAGTCTGGCTCTATAGCATGGTCATAACAAACAGATTGTGGTTTCCAAGCTAAACTGTGTTACTACAGGAAATACTTTTCATCCGAACGGTCAAAGTAAACTAATAATTAGTAATCCGATATCTAATTGTTTCTTTCACCAAATGTCGAGTGTAGGGGCGTTAGGGATTTGCAACCCGATAGATCCGTTATTCATTGGCAATAAATGTTTGAGGACATGCAATACAGTGCACTGCTAAAACAAAAGAAGGGGGTTCCACACGGAAATTAAATAGTCCTACTGGGGTCGCACACCTCCCCAATTATAGCATTCTAAACTCAGTTTATTCCAAACTGTATTTATTGGATAAGATTAATTTGTCACATAGGCCTACAGATATATATATATTATATATATATATATATATATATATATATATATATATATATATATATATATATATATATATATTGCTTTTACATATGTTCAAATATCTCAATTTTAGAATGTTTTATTTAGAACAGTCTCAATCAGTTAAATCATTTTGCAAAAAAAAAAAAAACTCCATGTGTTGTTCGTCAGACAACAGAAAACTTGCTTACATTGTCCCTCGCAGCCTACTATAGGGGCCAACGCCTAACTGGTGTACGATTTCACTGGAGTCACCAGTCTCCTTGCTGATGCCCTCAAAAACCTACTAAATACAAACATCCCTATAGACTTATTTATAAATATAAAATTAAATACTATTTATTTGATTAGACACACATTTAAAAAAATTAATTTGTTAATCAAATGTGCATTTCCAAACAATTATAGTCTAAACAACTGAAAAAAGCAAGGTTTAAACAATTGAAACATCTAAGTTTAGCCTATTAATATGGCAAGTAGGCTAAAACTTTTAGTGTAGCCTTCACCTGGAGAAACGATTAACACGGTTATTGAACAAACTAAACAAGGTCTAACCACATGACTGAAGCGAAATCAAATAATGATCCGCCCGGCGAAACCACGGGACAGAGGAACGTTACTTGGAACTAGCGTTCCGACTGGCAAGACAGGTGGATCCACCTGTGCGCGGTGCGGGCTTGTACACCTGTACGCGGTGCAGGCTGGAACATGACAGGGAAAACGGCTGTACGCCACAAACGCTTCTCCCATGGACGGATCCCAACAGTGCAAATAGGCTGAGATAGAATCATAGCCTGCTCTTTCTTGGCAGGCAGCAAAAAGTAAACTTTCCCACAGTCTTGGGGGCCGCCTGCGCCAGGTAAAATCCCTCAAAAACATGCAAAACTCCGTGGGTCATTTTTGCACTAGAGCTGGTTATAATATCAACACGTTTATTCTGTTAGACCTCCAGAGGTGACTGAAAACACTTACTTGTCATGCTCCTGTGACATCTCGGTTGGTCGAACTGGACTTTCTAGTTGGTACTGTAAATCCGACCCGTCTTCTTTGCCTTGAAAAACTCAATCACGACGCGGGATGAGGGCCACGGCAAAGGTCTGTGTAAAAGAACGGGTTTTGTCGGCTTTTCTAGCTTTTTGGGATATACTGCAAATCTGAGGCCGGTTTTACCTGTGACAGGGCAGCGGATTGGATTACAACGCACCGAGGGGCGGGGCCTCATAGTCAATAACATTTGTTTGTACTTTTGATTGGTCCACCTGTGGGCTCCGTTGGTTGGCAGGTAACACACACTGATTGGGATGTGAAGACATGTTACCGGTGATCCACACACAAGAGCTGTGATTCTATCTTGTGAATTAATGGCTTTCTCATTATAAACTGCTGGCATGACAGAGGACGTTCAGAATCCAAGTAACGTCATACAGTCGATCCTTCAGACCTCTGAGAACCGCCTCAGCTACACAGATCTATGACTTTTGAATGTACTGTAGGTTGTAGGCTTCCTTTAAAAGTGAAATAATGCAATGTCTACTTTGCAAAAGCAATAAAGAGTTTAGGATAGGCTCCTACGTCTCCATCTTCTCGGCAGTTAATGATAATAATGAAAATCTCTGTGTCAGTATTTGATGTTCTGGTCAGGTGTTCTCACCATTAGCATGTTTATAGGCCTAATAAGCCTGTGGCTATTCATGCAAATGCACCAAGGTATAACACTGTGGCTTGGCCTGAAGAGCTTCCATCACCTAAGGAAAGTGTACTCTAGGGTTAGAGTTACAGTTAGTTAATAAGTGTACTCTACGTGGCCTATGTAGCAGGGTTGCCAGCAGGCGTTATTTGCATACTCTTTGACTGGGATAGGCATCAATCTGTAGATAAATAGTCAGTGGCAGCTTTAGGGGGTAACTGGACGACATGTTTACATCCACTCACATGAAGGATCTCTATCAGTTGGGAATCAACCAGGATCTGTGATGGTCATAGTTTAGTTTACTTTACTGTAGTTTACTTTAGTTCAGCTAGGATCTCTGATGGCTCAGATAATGATGGGGAATCGAACCCAAGTCAGGGACTGTATCTAATGTTACACACCATGAATGAAACATGTTACATATCAAGCATGAGGTACCATGGCAAAGCATGGCAAAGAAAACAGACAATTATGATATTATACATTCATAACAATTCTCCGCCCCTTAAGAGGCCTCTTGCCTCTTGCCAGGCCATCATCGTCATTGTCGTAAAGAATTTGTTCTTAATTGACCAGCCTGGTTAAATAAAGGTTAAAGGTGCAATAGTCAAGAATTTGATGTAGACTAATCATGAAAATAAAATAATAATACATCCACAGAGTTTTTATAAAGATGTGGAATAAAAGTATTTCCCCCACAAAAAACAATATATTGATTAAGAATTTATCATTTTAAAAAATATTGTTGGATCTGAAATAAACGCTTTGTTTACCTCCATCTGAGATGTCTGAGGTCTGGTTTCCACCTCTAAAGAGGCTCGTGAGCCAATAGTATTACGACGTTGGTACCACATGGTATGTCGGGAGGCAGGAGCGATCAGGAGTTCTAATACTATTGGCTCGCAAGCCTTGATAGAGTTGTTATGATTAAAAAATAATAGTCTACATCGAAATCTTGACTATTGCACTATTGCAGAAATTAAATCATATAAAATATCAATGAGCACACTTTTGTAATTATAGGTCAGTTATAGCAATAATAGTAACACAAGTATTAGGTTATTATGCTTCTGTAATAACACATGTATTAGGTTAAGTCCATATATGCTTTATTGGCATTTGTTTTAAAATATAGTTATCCTTTAGACAGACAGACAGACAGACAGACAGACAGACAGACAGACAGACAGACAGACAGACAGACATATACTTAATGATTCTCCTAGGTGGGAACTCTTGTGTTTCAGCAGTGGACAAATTACAGCAAAGGCTGGAAATGCAGACACAGAATATGCATAGCAATAAGCATAAAAGGCAGAATAACAAGGACTATATACAGCACATCTATATGTACAGCATGTGCAGAGTACTGTATAGCATAGGGAATTTCTGTCCCCTGGTTCAGTCTAACATGCTCAACAAAGGGGGTTAGGGATGGGCATATCACAGGCAAGAAAAATACTCAGAGAGAAAATAAACAGTAGTTCTCCTGAGTCAGTGAGGGGCTTTAAAGATGCTATCAGGCATATTCACAGTTTATCCCAACATGCTGCAACAGAGGATCTGATGAACCGCAAACAAACGCCCCTGCTCCCATGTCCTGGTTCAGTGTTTGTTTATCCCACTGGAGGAGCACCTGCTTCTCGCAACCAGCCAGGAGCTTGTTTGTGTTTGCACTAGGGACACGGGATATGGCCAGGAGATGGGATACAGACAAGAGATGGGATACAGACAGGAGATGGGACATAGACAGGAGATAGGATACAGACAAGAGATGGGACACAGACAGGAGATGGGACATAGACAGGAGATAGGACATAGACAGGAGATAGGATACAGACAGGAGATAGGACATAGATAGGAGATAGGATACAGACAGGAGATAAGACATAGATAGGAGATAGGATACAGACAGGAGATGGGACATAGACAGGAGATGGGACATAGACAGGAGATAGGACATAGACAGGAGATGGGACATAGACAGGAGATGGGACATAGACAGGAGATAGGACATAGACAGGAGATGGAACATAGACAGGAGATAGGACATAGTCAAGGAGGCAGGCAAGGGGCTGATCTCCAGACTCAGATCTCCAGAGTCAGATCTCCAGACTCAGATCTCCAGAATCAGATCTCCAGACTCAGATCTCCAGAAT
>NC_140249.1:6815810-6923310 GCF_949987555.1 Borostomias antarcticus
ATTGTTTTACCATCAAACAATAAATGGAAGCTGTCTCCGACCGGCTCCTGATTCTTGGGTCACCTTTCAACAGGCAGATCAATAACACAAGGAAGTTAAGATCACACCGATCACACAACCATCTCTGTTCCTGCTCCCTCTGCCCCTGGGTCAAAACAAGTAGGTTCATGGACCATTTGGCTGGCTCATCATTGTGTGTGTGTTATTAGTCTTGCATGGCCAGACCTACAATATCTCCACACTTGGTTTACACTGTGCCAGCGTAGGACTGCACTCATTACCATTCTAGTCTGGATTTAATCTGATTGGGCGGAGAGCACATTTCGCTGCCACTGATTGGTTAGTAATAAACTAAAGATTTACCCCCAAAACCTACATACAGTGAGTCAGACTAGAATGTTATACATGTGGTGTGTTTCATTCTTCTTCAGAGATCTCTCTCTCCCTCTTTTTACGGTCTCTCACTACTGTAGCTCATGTAATCACCTACCGATTCATGTAGCTACTGTAGAAAACCTCATATATGGATATTTAATTGATATAGAGCAATGTTGATGTTCTATCACTGATTGTTCGGTCACAATCACCTAATGGAGTTTAAAGTGGTGTGGATGAGAGGATTAGAGAGGAAAACAGACTGTCTGTTTGAAAATGCATCCCTGCCTATGGAATGCAGGCCAACAGAACACACAGCATTCCAGTTCCATCATGGAGTGTGTGAACATTTTAAAGACTCACACCCATTGGAGATGTGTACAGAACTTTTTACACCATGTGTTATGAATCCAGGCCTACTCAGTCTACACTTCCCATTCAATGTTGAGGGAAAAAAAATTCTGTTGATAGATGGCCTAATGCTTATTCTAATCAATTATTTTGTATTCATAAGATTGTCAGTCATGAGATTTTCAGTTGAACCCCCCCGCATGTGTTTGGAGAACACCACAGTCATGTTGGTTATGGACCACTGACCGAGGGTGAACTCTACACTATACTCTCTGGGATCTGTCCCAAATGTGAATCATGGCATAACAAAACAGGCCGTCCACCTTCCGATGCTGTCACGAGATGGAAAGGAGTGTCCCAGAGATCCACACCTTCCGACGCTGTCACAAGACGAGGGGAGGAGTGTCCCAGAGTGGTGAGTGCAAAAACAGAAACCCTCGGCCCTCTGAGCCCTGTGCCGGTTGACATGTGAGATGAGATCTCATCTGTTAAAGAGCTCCGAGATCCACGCCAAGGCCCCAGGAGAGGGTCAAAGTTTGAATGCCACTCCGGAGGCTTTCTGCTGGGACGCACACAGACAAGCCCCCTTAAGAGAGTGCTTCAGCCCTGACACATGGACTGCGTTCCGGATCGCATATTTCTACTTTTTACTACCAGTATGTATTACAGCTGCCCCTAGAACTTATGTACTTTGCACGCAGTATGCATACAGTTGGGACATAACACTTTGTCATTACATTGAGCCTTGACATTTGCCCACAGCTGTCCCGACTTGCACATGTGAGGTAATTTCCGCTGCGCAATGGATTGTGGGTCAGAATAGCCAGAAAAGTTTGCTGTCTTGCATACTGCAAAATATGACCAGATGTAGTAGGACATCCTGGTATTTTCGCCATACTGGCTGCATGTGGCATACTATGTATTGGGACATACTGTACTCTTTTTTGGCATACTATATAGTAGAGATGTAACAGTATGAAAATTTCAGATCACGATTATAGTGACCAAAATGATCACGTTCATCAGTATTATCGCGGTATGATAAAATGTGCTGAATATTTTCTAAAACTACTGATACATACAGTACATTACTGATGCACATACTGAAATCAATTCACCAAGTTTTATATTGGAAATCACAAATAAAATTAGCAGCACTATGCACTTTTTGTTTGCATAAACAATAAAATAATGTGTCATGGAGGCTGTTGCTAACTTTGGTTGATGCTGGACAGTATTTTCATTGAGTTTTTCAAAGTTGTAAAGACTGTTTTAATGATATTTTTAACACAATAAATATCATCGAATTTTATGGCGGTTTATTATTATACCGGTTATCGTTAAATCTCTACTATATAGTGTGGAAGTATGCAATTCGGAATGCAGCCACAGTCTTACACACTGCAGTTAGGGTTAGACATGTCTCAGTCACATTAAGAGAGTGCTTCGGCCCTAAGACACGGTCCTAGACACAACAGTCACACCGGCCTGAAGAAATCAGTTGTCCTATGCAAACTAACAGGGATGCATCACAGTAGGCAGGTATATTGGAGAACAGCCCTCAAAACTGTTGGTTCACTCTTTAGTTTGGATTGCAAAGCCAATGAGAGTGAAGAAATCAACAGGCACTCTCCTCTAACCCTTTTCTCTGGCCTAGAGAACTCTGAGTCCCTGACAGTAGTCACCATCTTCCTCTTGGACCTCCTCCATAGCTACACACACACTCCTCCTCTGACCCTGGTCTCCTGGTCACCCCCACCACCACGCTAAGATGCATGGGTGATTGAGTCTTCAGGACAGCTGCCCCTAAACTCTGGAACACCCTGGCCCCCTCCATCCAGAGGTCCAGCACTACATTCAAGGCCCAACTCAAACCAATCTTTTTGCAATGACACCAACAGCTCCCTCCCTGAAGGGTGGAGTGTTCTCCTCAGCACTTTATCTTTTATCAGTGTTTTTTCTTTTCTTTTTTTTGTATTATATATTTTGTACAGTGTACTTGTGTACCTTGCGCCAGGAAAATCTGGTGTCTAACTGAGTTACTGTGGAAGCGTGGGAGTTCAATGAACACTAAACACGTCGGTCCTGCTGTCATCTGGCTCTCTTTCAGCCCAGTCAAGTTCTGTTTAGAACACAGATGAATGAAACCCATTGTACAACTACAAAGACACACACACACTTCACAAGTGACACGTGGCAACAGTTAAATGCTTCCTGAACAGATTTGTTCTCAAACTTGACAAACTGGAAGTTGAAAAGTCATTCCTCATTAGGGGAAATCTTAGCAGTGAGTCACACCGTCTTCTTTTACAGTAAACACAGATAAATATAATTAGAAATCAAAATGTCATCCAGTTATAGTTCAGGACATATTTTCCCATTAACAGAAACCATGCCAGACGGAAGTTAAAGTCCCGAAACGTAATAAATTGTTTTATGTGTGGAAGCTAAGATTGTGCGGGAAGCCGGGAACCTTCACGTCTTGACTTCCATTAAGACCAAACGTCAGTTAAATTCTGAGGCTGTTTGGAGATTTTCCATAAAACCATGTTTTCTATGCTTTATTTGAATGTATTTGTCAATAACTATTTGTCATTAGAGAAGTACTCAGCACCCTGAAGCCCTGGAGTTCCCCATCTCTGCCTGTTGGTGGCAGTGTTGCAGCACTCCCATGAGGAGCCCATTCGAATGTTCTGATCATGTACACAAAAATCATTTAAGATAAAAAGTGGAACATTTTCATTTGAAGATCTATTGAGATGGCCTAGGTCTTTGTTCATGTGTGACGTTTGTTTGTGCCAGCAGCCATCAGACTGTATAACAGTGCCTGAGCGTTCTGTGTCATAGAGGTGTGCACTTATCAATCAATCAATCAAAGCTTTATTTGTATGGCGCATTTCATACCCAGAGGCAACACAATGCGCTTTACAGAGAACAAGGGAGGTGGGCATACGACCCACCCCTACATATTCCAGAGGGAAGCAAAAAAACAGTAATCACCCGGGGGCCAGATAAGTGAGCTGTAAAAATTCTTCCCTGACCCCTCTCAACAAGGCGATCGAGCAAGCTCCTGGAGTATGTTTGTCTACCGGCTAAGAACATTTATAAAGCAATACATTACATTAAATTACATTTCAGAGTAAGAGAGGCTAAAAAAAGCATCATAGGAGAGAGGACAATCTACGGACATGCTACGACATCCACAGCAGACACGGGGGTATCTATCGGACTCCGGGAGGTCTGCTGGTGACAGTGGGGCATCCACTGGACCTGGTTAGAAGATAGGAGGGAGAGAGAGAGGCACTAGGGCGAGGGAAGGCAGAACAGGGTTAGTAGCACATAGAGCCATACAGACCACACAGATATTGAAACAGGCAACCTGGGGCAAGCTCCTGGAATATGTATGTATGTATACATTACTAGATATATCTAGACAGCCTATCTGTCTGTCTGTCTGTCTGTCTGTCTGTCTGTCTGTCTGTATGTATGTATGTATGTATGTATGTATGTATGTATGTATGTATGTATGTATGTATGTATGTACACACACAATCTTTATTCAGTATTAACAACTGAAAGGGTGTACGGTGAAGCCATGCTTATTGTTGTCCTACCCCTATGTATGTATTGACTTAACTTGACTTATCTACCTGTATCGTTATATTTATTTATACTGACTGAATGTATGTAGGTATAGAAATCTAATCCTGTTGTATTCCATATGGCACAGCCCAGGGGAAAGAACAATCTGAAATTAGATCTCTTCTATTTCACCATTGTTTCTCCGAGACAGCAATGACATCAGTGTGATATTAAAATGAGACTATTGCTTATGTCTCCTGTTTCTCTGGTTTGTCTCTGGAGCAAAATACTTTAGTCAACTCAGTTTAGACCCCTTTTGATCTTCAAAAGAGATCTCAACAAAATCTTAAATAACACTCTTTTTATGTATCTTTACTCAGGCTGATCCATCAGAACTCTGTACATAAACTCACTTAATTCTCATTCCAGACTTGTTTTTTTACATCTCATATTAGGTTCAGTCTGTTCTCTAAAAGAGGTCTTTACACAATCTTGAACAATTCTAATTTTCTCATATTCTATATGCAATGTCATTTATATTTGAACATTTCTACACATATTCTGTAGTTCACTCATCTGCACACATGCACTTCTGCACTCTACCCACTCATTGGTTTAGTGTGGTTTCAGCTGCCTCAAGTCTCCCTGGTGAGTAATCCAAGTATCTGTCAATCAATGTATCTCATTGTTTTAAGGAGTTGCACTTAGCAAAGTTTACATTTCCACACTGTTTTGCGGCTTTATTTTAGAAAGCAGTCAGTGAAAGAGATTCAACTCAAACAAGTAAAAGATCTCCCCTATTTCTCCTGCTTCTCAAAATAATATCTCAAATGTAACTCCTCCTTCTCGATAGTGTCTCATTGCAATGACTCATCTTTTGCTCTTCTAATTTCTCCTAAGGAATTTTAGGAGAAACAACGATGACAAAAGTAAGAAACAACTATGACAAAACACTGAGCAACACAATTTTCCACTGGGAGTCACTGTACATATGGATGTATATAGTGACTGATATCCATCTTTTTATGCTGGGCAGGGTCAATATAGTATCTATCTATCTGTTGAATGCATGAATGTGTAATCAACATTCTGGACACAAGGGAGAGACAGTATTAGGTCGATATTAAAGAGTAATGGACCAATTATACTCATAACCGTCCTTTCTCACAACTACCCCCTCACAACTACCCTCTCTCATAACTACCCTCTCTCACAACTACCCTCTCTCACAACTACCCTCTCACAACTACCCTCTCTCATAACTACCCTCTCTCACAACTACCCTCTCACAACTACCCTCTCACAACTACCCTCTCTCATAACTACCCTCTCTCACAACTACCCTCTCACAACTACCCTCTCACAACTACCCTCTCTCATAACTACCCTCTCACACAACTACCCTCTCTCATAACTACCCTCTCTCACAACTATCCTCTCACAACTACCCTCTCTCATAACTACCCTCTCTCACAACTACCCTCTCTCACGACTACCCTCTCACAACTACCCTCTCTCATAACTACCCTCTCTCACAACTACCCTCTCACAACTACCCTCTCACAACTACCCTCTCTCATAACTACCCTCTCACACAACTACCCTCTCTCATAACTACCCTCTCACACAACTATACTCTCTCATAACTACCCTCTCTCACAACTATCCTCTCACAAATATCCTCTCACAACTACCCTCTCACACAACTACCCTCTCACAACTACCCTCTCTCACAACTACCCTCTCTCAACTACCCTCTCACAACTACCCTCTCTCAACTATCCTCTCACAACTACCCTCTCTCACAACTACCCTCTCTCACAACTACCCTCTCACAACTACCCTCTCTCATAACTACCCTCTCTCATAACTACCCTCTCTCACAACTATCCTCTCACAACTACCCGCTCTCATAACTACCCTCTCACAACTACCCTCTCACAACTACCCTCTCTCACAACTACCCTCTCTCACAACTACCCTCTCTCATAACTACCCTCTCACAACTATCCTCTCACAACTATCCTCTCACAACTACCCTCTCACAACTACCCTCTCTCAACTATCCTCTCACAACTACCCTCTCACAACTACCCTCTCACAACTACCCTCTCTCACAACTACCCTCTCACAACTACCCTCTCACAACTACCCTCTCACAACTACCCTCTCTCAACTATCCTCTCACAACTACCCTCTCTCACAACTACCCTCTCACAACTATCCTCTCACAACTACCCTCTCACAACTACCCTCTCCCAACTACCCTCTCTCATAACTACCCTCTCTCATAACTACCCTCTCACAACTACCCTCTCTCAACTATCCTCTCTCATAACTACCCTCTCAAAACTACCCTCTCACAACTATCCTCTCACAACTACCCTCTCACAACTACCCTCTCTCACAACTACCCTCTCACAACTACCCTCTCACAACTACCCTCTCACAACTACCCCCTCTCCCTTCCCCAGGATCTGTGATCTCACATCAGCCTCTCAGATATACACAATATAGTTAAGGGACTTAATTAAGTGTATAAATAAAGTGTCAGCCACGTGTTCAGTAGTCAACCCTAACCACGTGTTCAGTAGTTAACCCTAACCACGTGCTCAGTAGTCAACCCTAACCACGTGCTCAGTAGTCAACCCTAACCACGTGTTCAGTAGTCAACCCTAACCACGTGCTCAGTAGTTGAGGTAACAACTGCAGAAGGTGATACGGAGTAAAGAAAAAAAAAACAGCTCTCAGTTTCATCACCAGTCCGTCGATTTATTTCACTGTCCCACACAATACCGCTCCTAATCCCATGAACCATAGATGCTGTGTGCATGTGTGCGTGCGAATGTTTGCATGTGTGTGTGCATGTGTGTGAGAGTGTGTGTGTGTGCGTGTGTATACCCCGATCTGTCAGGATAATTCCAGGGCAGGTAGGAACAAGCAGCAGTTTCTGTTGTGCCCCAGCCAGAAGTACTGTAGCAGGCAGATTACTGTCACCTGAACACCGACGAGAATCACTAGGCTGGCCTCTCCTCTCCTCTCCCTCCCTAACCTGCCACGGTAGAAAGGAACTGTCAGACTGTCAAGTTGAGAGGTAAATCACACTCTCATACAGAGCTTTTGTGGCAGTTCATAACCGCTCTTCCGCTAACATAACACTGAGACTTAGAGAAAGGGCAGTTGAAGTGTCACGTGCTTCACGGCAGACAAATGTTGAAGTCTTGTCAGGTGTTACAGTAGGTGTATGTTGTAACTGTACTGAATAGTATATCTGTCAACCTTGTATCGTGTCAGTACATTGGTCTTGGGAGTTGTGTTTTTTCCCCCTCAGTCCCTGGGAAATCAAGGAGGAATTCCCAAGAGGGAAAAGTTCTTTCCATATCTTATTTCACGACTCAATGTGAGCGGTCATCAACTCCTTTATGCTGTGTAATACTGTGCTCCATATGATCTGTGTTGAGGAGTGACACATACATTCTATCTATCTATCTATCTATCTATCTATCTATCTATCTATCTATCTATCTATCTATCTATCTATCTATCTATCTATCTATCTATCTATCTAATTCAAGGCAGAGTAAATGCAATCAATATACTGTATATGTTGTTTGTGTGTCTTTCGTAGTTTGACAAGCCAGATTTGTTTTGAAGACTCCATGAATGAGCCAGCAGAGCATTTCCTGTCTGTCTGTATCTTGTACCAAAAATAAAACAAATAAACAGCCCTGACACCTTGAGTAGATAACCATTATTGGTGGAGGGATTTTATTCTGACACGTTGTGTTACCTTTTATTGACCTCTGAGGCTGATACTCACTCATCATTCACTCTGTCATCTGGTTCAGCCCCCTGACCAGCCAGAAAGTCATCTGGTCCAGCCCCCTGACCAGCCAGAAGGTCATCTGGTCCAGCCCCCTGACCAGCCAGAAGGTCATCTGGTCTGCAGCACCTATTTAGGGATATAGATGAGATCTAAAGCTACTACCTCTTCACTTGAACCAGAAAGAAGGATCTAGAGAAGCCAGGGGATGTCATGCCAACCAGGCAGATTCACCTTAGGGACAACAGGCAGAAAAAAAAGAGTTTCACTTGACACTGAGCCAAATCTCTGTTATGATGCACCTCTCTGAGATCCTGGCACTGCATTTCAAGACTCATGGACCTTAAATTATTCAATATATATCTAAACTTATCTAAACTTTAATAATTTAAATTGAATAATTATATATACAGTACCATTCAAAAGTTTGGACACACCTTCTCATTCAATATATCATATTGTGTCAAAGTAAAGTTTAATTCAAGTTTCAAAATTAAAATTAAAAGTTCAAAATAAACTCAGAGCCTTTGACACAATATGTTAGAGAATATCTGAGGCTGCATGACAGGGAGTGTAACCCTACAGGCTTCTCAGTGGTACAGTCTAGAGCACTGCTGGTGCCGAACGGCCGCTCAGTCATTCAGGGGCCGAGGTGTGTTCGTCCTGAGCCTCTCACAAGGCGAGCACACGGAGAGACTCAAGAAGAGCTTCTTCCCGCAAGCCATTCAGTCAATGACTCTATCTAGAACATCTAGTGTACATAGAATATCTAACGTACTGTACATGACATAACCACCTGCAAATGTCAATATACCATGTACATAACACCCCCTCCCAACCCCTCCTTGGGCTATTTATTTATGTATTTATTCATATCCATATATAGCATGTTTACAATCCACCTAGACTGGTATCTATCTTATTTTACCCCTATTTGTATACTGTATAAAATGGTACTTATTTTGTCACTTGTAAATTTGTAATTTGTAAATTGAGTATTGAAGTTTATCTGTATTGAGCATAATCTTGGAGCCGGCAGCAACATTTCACTGTAACTGTACATGTACATTACATGTGACAAATAAAGACATGTTGAATCTCTTGAATCTTGCTGCTAACCCAAAGGCATCAACCAAGCAGACACATGACAGCACAGTTCAGACAGCAGTGCACAAGTAGAACCAGCAGAAGGCAGCATATGATAACATTATCTCACTATTGGCTTCCTTCACCCTTACCCTGAATGTAATAATTACAGGACCTCTAGGGGTCTTTAACCCACCAGATGGCAGTGACACACAAGTACACACACGTTAGCTGCGACACACACACACACACACACACACACACTTCAGGTCGGTGGTGGAAATTGTCCTCTGCATTTTTCCCATGGAAGCTGTCGTCCTCCAGGGGCAGCCAGGAGCAGTGGGCAGCCTCGTCAGTGGTGCCCAGGGACCAAGTGCTCAGTCGAAGTCCTGGTCAGAGACTGGTCCTGGTCAAGAGCATCTGTTCTTCTGAATGTTTTTTGTATTGTTTTTTGGGGGAGGAAACCCTTGCGAACATGGGGAGAGAACATACAAACTCTCCACAGAAAGGTCCGGAGACCTCCTTGCTATGAGGGGACAGTACTAGGTACTGCGCCACTGTGCCACACATGAGCTATTTTGGGGTTCAGTGTCTTTCTCAAGGACACTTCAGCACATTGTTGGGAACTGGGATCGAACCGTGGGCCTTCCAATGCCCAGCTGGCCGCTCTACCTACCGTGCTATGACATGCAGTTTTTTGGGGGGGAATAATGTATTTGTAATAATGAGGTGCTTTCAGAGTTTTTTATTTAGAATGAGATAAGATCAGATCAGATAAAATAAGATACACTTTAATAATCCCGGTAAAATGTGGACATTACAGCAGCAAGACCAGACAAAAGGTACAGAATAGATCAGGAATCAAATACATAATACATTGTGCCTACAGTACAACACAAAAATACCATACCAATAAAACAAGTGAAGCATGTGTAGAACATAACTACACAACTATATAAAAACTAGCCAATGTAGAGTGAAAAGTGACGGGAGGTGGGGTTCTCAGTCAGGCCCTGTTTTAGAGTCTGAGGCTACTGGCTCAAACCAACGCATGCCTCCTTAGTAGACCTGTTGAAACAGACAACACACACACACACACACACACACACACACAGACAGACACACACACACACACACACGGCATTCCCGAAACACACCACACACCCGACACACACCACACATGTGCACACACACGAACACACACACACTACAGCCAGTCTTTGAGTGTATACTAGCTCTGGTCTGACCCTGGTATTTTCATGCAAATGTCTTCATGTAAAGCTCCTTGTCTATGGAAATCAGTGACGGGCTGTAACTGATGATCCTGTCTTCATGAAGACACCCTGTTTGATATGAGGCCTCTTTTTTGGCGGACATGCTGCTCTGTGCCTCTCATTTCATAGAGAGAATTCACAAAGAGCTTCTAGATAAGACAGATGGGCCGGGGATACTCTGCTTTTAAAGCCTGCGGGTTCGACTAGCTCTCTCTCTCTCTCTCTCTCTCTCTCTCTCTCTCTCTCTCTCTCTCTCTCTCTCTCCCTCTCTCTCTCTCTCTCTCTCTCTCTCTCTCACATACACACACATACACACACTCATGAATATTTTACCCTTTTCATTGCCTCTGTTGCTAGTATCCTCCTACAGGATGTTAATATCCTGGTGATTTGGAGTGGCCTTCACTCTTCAAACATCACCCCTCCTTCTCTAATAGACTCCTCTGCCTTTCTTCTTTGGGAGGGAGGAGGGAGGAGGGAGGAGGGAGGAGGGAGGAGGGAGGAGGGAGGAGGGAGGAGGGAGGAGGGGGAGGAAGGGTATTGATCTGCTGGTGTCTCTGCAGGCCCGGTGGTCGGGAGATGAAGCCAGATTAATCATCCCTCCTCCTCCACCCATGGACAGAGCAGAGGCAGTTCTGGCTCGGTAATTATCCCAGGATGACGCCCAGGGCTCTGCTGTTGGATGATTCACCCCTGTGTGCCTATGTGCAGCAACTGTGGAGGCTGATATTCAGGCTATTCAGTGCGAATTAAAACTAGATTTCATACTCCATTATTTAGCATGTATTCTATCTGGGAACAGCATCCAGGTCTCTCATTATCTGTCTGCACTGACTGTACTGGTCAGAATGAGTAGTCTTCACAGAGACTCACAGGCCTTTCATGATTTTTGCTTTGGCACTGTAAAGGTTTGTTTCCTATGTCAATAACGTCCTGATAATTGTAATGACTCAGAGACAGACACATACAGAGAGAGAGATAGAGGCATGACAATCCTGTATGCCATTAAAGGGTTGACATTTGAATTGAATTGACAGAGATGACACAGAGAGACAACAGCAGACATGTGACGTCAGAGGCAGACAGAGACCGACACGTGTCTGGTCAGGGTGTGGCAGACAGACAGAGACATAGACACAGACAGACACATGCCTGGTCAGTGCAGTCTTGTTTTGGGATGTGGCAGACAGACAGACAGACAGACAGACAGACAGACAGACAGACAGACAGACAGACAGACAGACAGACAGACAGACAGACATGTGCCTGGTCAGTGCAGTCTTGTTTTGGGATGTGGCAGACAGACAGACAGACAGACAGACAGACAGACAGACAGACAGACAGACAGACAGATAGACAGACAGACAGACAGACAGACAGACAGACATGTGCCTGGTCAGTGCAGTCTTGTTTTGGGGTGGGGCACTGGCATGATCCAAAGGCTCAGGCTGTGTCTGGATGGAGCCAGGGGGAGAGATGGCACTGCACTGAAACGCTGCTCTCACTAACTGACTGACTCATCAATAAATAGACAGACAGACGGACGGACGGACGGACGGACGGACGGACGGACGGACGGACGGACGGACGGACGGACGGACGGACGGACGGACGGACGGACGGACGGACGGACGGACGGACGGACGGACGGACAGACAGACAGACAGACATATGGAGGGGAAAACAAAGGAGGGGAAAACAAAGGAAGGAATCAGGGAACCGGAAACTGGAAACAGGATATCAGAATAACAGAATAACAGAATATCAGGATATCAGGATATCAGGATATCAGGATAACAGAATAACAGGATATCAGTATATCAGAATAACAGAATAACAGAATATCAGGATATCAGGATATCAGGATATCAGGATAACAGAATAACAGGATATCAGTATATCAGAATAACAGAATAACAGAATAACAGAATATCAGGATATCAGGATATCAGGATATCAGGATATCAGGATATCAGAATAACAGAATATCAGGATATCAGGATAACAGAATATCAGGATATCAGGATATCAGAATAACAGAATAACAGAATATCAGGATATCAGGATATCAGGATATCAGAATAACAGAATATCAGGATATCAGGATAACAGAATATCAGGATATCAGGATATCAGGATATCAGAATAACAGAATAACAGAATATCAGGATATCAGGATATCAGGATAACAGAATATCAGGATATCAGGATATCAGAATAACAGTATAAATGAATATCAGGATATCAGGATATCAGAATAACAGAATAACAGAATATCAGGATATCAGGATATCAGGATATCAGGATATCAGAATAACAGAATAACAGAATATCAGGATATCAGGATATCAGGATAACAGAATATCAGGATATCAGAATAACAGAATAACAGAATATCAGGATATCAGGATATCAGGATAACAGAATATCAGGATATCAGAATAACAGAATAACAGAATATCAGGATATCAGGATATCAGGATATCAGAATAACAGAATAACAGAATAACAGAATATCAGTATATCAGGATATCAGGATATCAGGATATCAGAATAACAGAATATCAGGATATCAGGATAACAGAATAACAGAATATCAGGATATCAGAATAACAGAATATCAGGATATCAGGATATCAGAATAACAGAATATCAGGATATCAGAATAACAGAATATCAGGATAACAGAATATCAGGATATCAGAATAACAGAATATCAGGATATCAGGATATCAGAATAACAGAATATCAGGATATCAGGATATCAGAATAACAGAATATCAGGATATCAGGATATCAGGGAGCAAAGTCAAGAAAGAACATCATTCCTTCCATGTTGTTCCTCCACTCCACCCTCTGACCACTAACTGCTTAGGCTGCCCTGCAACGGCTACCCTCACACACACACACACACACACACACACGCGCACACGCACGCACACACACACACGCACGCACACACGCACACACACACACACACACACGCACATGCACACGCACATACTGTATGCACACACACGCACACACACATGCACACAGACTCACACTCACACACATACATGCATGCACACACATGCATGTCCGCACACACATACACATACACGCAAACACATACAGACACATGGACACACCTACACACACCCACATACATGCACACACCCACAAACCTTAATTTTTAATTTGAACATTCTGAAACACATTTTATGTGTATACATTTTATGTATGTATAGCCTATATATATTTTTTGTTTCTGTAACTTCTTATGCTGCTATATTGGCCAGGTCTCTCTTGGAAATGAAATTGTTGATGTCTGGTAATTAAATAAATGTATAAATAAATAAATAAATAAATAAATAAATAAATAAATAAATAAATAAATAAATAAATAAATAAATAAATAAATAAATAAATAAATAAATAAATAAATAAATAAATAAATAAATAAATAAATAAATAAATAAATAAATAAATAAATAAATAAATAAATAAATAAATAAATAAATAAATAAATAAATAAATAAATAAATAAATAAATAAATAAATAAATAAATAAATAAATAAATAAATAAATAAATAAATAAATAAATAAATAAATAAATAAATAAATAAATAAATAAATAAAACACACACAGATGTTGCTGTCCAATTCCCTTGCTCTAGATCACTGCCCACTTGCAATAGAAGCGTGCTGCTAGTAGCCATGGAAACCAGTGTGCTGTGTATTGGTACTGAAACGTTTTCACAGCGTTGGTCTGGTGGACACTGACATCTGCATTACAATGTGATCGCTATGGATCTCCTACTGCAAGTGTAACAATGTTTGGATGCCTTCATCTGGGTTGTTTGGGTGTCTTCAGATCATGTATATCTATGTTACTGTACATGTCATGAAAATGTTGTCGTTTTTTTTTTCATGAACATTGGAGATTTATTGAGGGAGAATTTGCATTAGCTGCATACAGTAGGCTTCTGTTTACGTCAAAACACTCGTCTACAGTCTATTTAAACAAATCTCATTTGTTAACATTTCAAATTCATTTTTTGACTGTATTTTTTTATCTTCGCTGCCCAAGAAATGTCAGGTATTTTCCTATTATTTATTGTAAGTGAAATATTTGGCATGTATCAGTGTCTAGTGTAGTCAAGCTCTATTAAAGTAGGCCTACAAGTAGTAAACTCTTCAAAAACAGGATTTTTACGAGATCACATAATAGCAACTGGAATAGGTGCAATAGATTGATTAGATACACTGTAATGGATTGTGATTGAATAACAACGAAGTCATGTTTTAGTTTAATACACAAAGACAACATCAGCTTAAAATTGTTTAATAAGACAGAAGGGAACCGCAGAGTTGAGAGTTCCATTCTATAACAAAATCTGAGAGAATTACCCCAGACGAGAGTTCCTTTCTATAAAAGATGAGAGAAGGGAACTGTAGAGTTGAGAGTTTCTTTCTATAACAAAATCCGAGAGAAGGGAGCCGCAGATTGAGAGCTCCTTTCTATAAAAAGCGATATAGGAAGAGAAGTAAAAGTAAAGAAGAGACCGGTAAAGCAGTATAAGTTTGAGCATTAGAGTATTAAGTTTTCTTTAGGCCTATGTTTGAGAGCTATCAAAAAAAAAAAAAATCATATAAAATATCAATGAGCACACCTTTGTAATTGCTGCGCTTGCTTCGTTGGTCCTGGCTTACCCGGTTCTAGGACCCACCAGACGCCACTGCTCAAATGTGAATATTTCTGTTTAGTTAGGTGCGCGGGAGTCAAAAATCCAAAATTAGTCATTTGTTGGATTTGTGTATGGGTTTGCTTTTTGTCACCTTTTTCATCCCAGATGAGTTATCATCCCTGATATGTTGTGTAAAAAAGTGATGTTTGTCATGATGCAACTATTTACAGTATGAAAATAAATCAGAGAATTCAAATGTAAGACAGCAGCCAGAGCAGCCAGCACTGTTCAGTGATGATAAGGATGACAGCCAGATGTGTAGCCGGTCTCCAGCCTTACACATGGGTAGACAAAAATGCTGCTAGTTCCAGACTTTCCATTGGTAAACATATTTAATTGCCTTGATCATGTCAATAAGATAATTAGATTGTGGTTAGTTTAATTTCAGGCAATGAACAGTTTAATTTTAACATCTGCTTTTGGATAAAGATTGGTGCATATTGGTTTATATTGTCATTCGGGCTTGTTCTGCAGCAGCACCAGGTTCTGCAAAATCTGGTTCCCGTGGTCCCGAAGACAAGGGTAAGCCTAACGTTAACGACGACAGTGCTGGCAATGGTGACTCCTCACATGCAGGCTGTGTGCACATTACAATATGTAGAACCTACAGGAAGTGGCAGGGAGCAATGTACGTTTTGTAAATAAAACTGCATTTCGGCACTTTTTGACCTTTTTTGTGTGTGGCGACGCACCAAAGATAGCAAATGTCCGGTTGTCACTCCCTCCCTCCCTCCCTCCCTCCCTCCCTCCCTCCCTCCCTCCCTCCCTCCCTCCCTCCCTCCCTCTGTCAGGTTGTTGACCTGCAGTTCTATGTTGCTACCACAAGAGGCAGTGTTTTTTGGTGCATGGCTGTAAGCCAGCGCACCTACCACAAGAGGCAGAGTTTTTTGTGCATGGCTGTAAGCCAGCGCACCTAGAATAGCGTTTGTCTGGTTATCATTCCCTCCCTCCCTCCCTCTGGTCAATGTTGACCTGCATTTCTCTGTTGGCACCACAAGAGGCAGTAGTCCCAGCACATCAAAATAAAGTAGGACACCAAAATCAACCTGCCGATCTCCACTGCACGAGTAGAGTAGCGGTGAGAGGGGGATGGGAGTTCAAGGCCCCGGTGGGGATGACTTTAACCTCCACACGTTCATCCTTTCACTCCAATCTTTTTATCCCTTACCTTTGTCCAGAAACAGAAGTTGCACCAATTGCAGCAAAATAGTTAACGGAATCATCAGTGTAACTGATTTAGACCGCTACCATTAATGTTATGGAAGCTGCTGCTAGTTGCTGTGAGCTCATGAGCTAACTGGCTATCCCGCTCTTATTGTGCTGGATTAGAATTGGAAGCATTGGAACTGATGTGTCCAGGCAACAAGACCTATCTTAATTTATCAGACATTATTTCATGTCATTTCAATTCACAGCTATTTCAGTGGCGTGACTAGCTTCTGTTCGACCAGTCCTGAACAGAAACAAGCCAGCCACGCACATAAGCCAGGCTGGACCTGGTTTTCTCCTTTCAGAGAAACGGTAAAGAACATTCTACTTCAGTAAAACATGTCAAAATGTCTCCGTAACATCCAAATTACATTTACAAATGGTGCTTTCAGCTTGGACGAAGATATTACCTTTTCCATTATTTCCATCTCGGCATCTGACTCATCCATCCGGCGTTCGAAGTCTGGGGGCGAGGAAGACGGGCCTCCGCTCCTGCTGGGTCAGCCTGTCCCACCACCTCCGCTGCTGCTTACTCACTGAGACGTTCATCCTTTCACTCCAATCTTTTTATCCCTTACCTGAAACATAAGTTGAACCAATTGCAGCAAAATAGCTAACGTTACAGGAATCATCAGTGTAACTGCTTTAGCCACGGACCGCTACCATTAATGTTATGGAAGCTGCTGCTAGTTGTTGTGAGCTCATGAGCTAACTGGCTATCTCACTTTTATTGTGCAGCCACGCACATAAGCCAGGCTGGACCTGGTTCAATTAACTGTGGTTAAACTGCTGTCTAGTGTAAGATGTATTCAGCTGAACAGTATTGTTTATTTTTGACATTTCAATCACAAAACATGACAAATGTGGAGCATTCCTGTGATGTGTGTGCTGAGCAGGCTGGGGAACCAGTATGAGTAAAAAATTACGGTAGTTGCTTATCCAGTCAAGTTTATTGAAATCGTTTTAATTATTGTGATTTACAAAAATGTTAAATTCTTAACAATATAGCTTGTAGGTATGACTTGTGCTTTGGGAATGTATGTTTTGATTCTTCAAATGCACACATGCAGAAAAAAACAACTGAATTGCCACTCTGGCATATCTCTGTGCCTCTCTTGTGCCACCCCAGTCAAAAAGGTCTAGAATCGCACCTGGTTAAGATGCCTCGAAGGGGGGATATGTAGTATATTTTTATACTGTATTACATCAATCACATCTGTATTACTCTCATGTAGTAATCATTTTATTAGAATGATGAATAAACTTCACTTTAGTTGGAACTGTGTTAATTTAGAGTTTAACATGAGTTATAACAGATGGCCTTTGTCCTGTCCTGAGTCAGCATGATTGTCTATAGCAAAGTCAGTAGCCTACAGTCTTGTAACGTGATCCTAGGAGGACTCAAGCAGCCCCCATGTGCGAGGGGGTGGCAAAAGCTCAGCTGATACATTGACCATTCAAAAGACTAGTATTAAATGAACATTCCTTGTATGCAAATTTGTTTGTCATGTGATTCCTGGCTTGAAGCCCGTTTAAAGGCTGCGGCCCTTCTGTGAGAATTCAGTATTGCCGAAGTTCTGACCCCATGTGTTAGGCATGCTCAATAAATTGTTGATTTGACGGTTTTGGCCTCCTTGAAGTTCTGTTCCACACAAATATTATGCTTTTGAAATATACTGCATGAGAAAGAGACATTTCTGATCCGCGTACAGTAAGACTTTGTAATGGAATTTCTCCATATCTACACTGTAGAAGTCAATATTATTGCATGGTTTTGTAGAGGGAGAGGTCCTGAACACATACAGTATCAATAAGCTTTCCTCAAGAGCCATGGATAATTCAAATTTGATGGCTTGTCAAAGATGAGAAAGCGACATATCTGATCCGCATACAGTAAGATTTTGTAATGGAATTCCTCCATATTTACACTGTAGAAGTCAAATATTCTTGCATGTGTTTGTAGATGTAGAGGTCCTGAACACATATCAATAAGCCTTCCTCATGAGCTATGCATAATTCAGATGTTATGCCTTGTCAAATATGAGAAAGATACATTTCTGATCCGCGTACAGTAAGACTTTGTAATGGAATTTCTCCAAAACTACACTGTAGAAGTCAAATGTTATTACATGGGTTTGTAGAGGTAGAAGACCTGAACACTGTAAAAGTGAGATATTTCTGCATATTAGGAGAAGTCCTGCATTCATATACACGTGCCATTCGGATCAGTTATCAAGAATTCAGATTTTATTGTCTACAAATATGATATTACAAAAAACATTTCAAATTGACATTTCCTTCAATATGGGATACATTCAATTATCGTAGGCTACAGCTAATTATTCCTAATACAGAAAGAGAGAGTGTGTGTGTGTGTGTGTGTGTGTGTGTGTGTGTGTGTGTGTGTGTGTGTGTGTGTGTGTGTGTGTGTGTGAGAGCGAGAGAGAGGGAGAGGGAGAGAGAAAGAAACGGGCTCGGAGTGGAGACGTGGAATGTGTGACAAGTAGCGCTGTGTTTACAGTAGGATACTTTCTGAAATAAAGAAGATTTCGTCAATATTATAGTTTAATTAATCTGGCCCCATATTTGAATCGTGGCATGACCATCACATATGTTGGTCAATCACAACATCATATATAATATCTTATCTATGTCTCTATCTGATCATGTGTATCAGACATATGTTATCTATATCTGTATCTGTGTATCTGATCATGTATATCTATATTATCTATATCTATATCTGTGTTAGCTAATATATACTGTATCTGTATATCTGATCGTCTACAGTATCTTCCCCCCATGTGTTTCTGTCATCTGTCATCCTGAGCTCCGGGCGCTGAGCCAGCCACTCTTTTTCCATCATCCCCTACCACCTTAGTGTGTGTAAAGTACAGTAGGCCTATGTGTGTGTGAGTGTGTGTATGTGTGTGTGTGTGTGTGTGTGTGTGTGTGTGTGTGTGTGTGTGTGTGTGTGTGTACATGAGTGAGCATCTGAGTGTGGGTGCATATGTGCGCAAGTGTGTGTGTGTACAGTACTGTGTACAGTGTGTGCACATGTCTGTACAGTATGTTTGCATGTGTGCGTGTGTGTGTGTGTGTGTGTGTGTGTGTGTGTGTGTGTGTGTGTGTGTGTGTGTGTGCAGCATGCGATTTGCCGGGGGGGATGGAGGGGATTTCCATGTCTCTGCTTTTAATTTCCTCCTCTCTGATCATTCATTTTTATCGCCGGGGGGATGTGTTTTATCCCCCCTTCTGGTCTTCTGTGACAGACTTAAGTTCTTTCTAGCACTGAATTGAAACATCTATTTCTCAAAATTGCCCACAGATGGCACAATTCCTTCAAATTAGAACATGCTAAAATGCGCCATCACGCATTCACCTACTCCCGACTCGCTGCAGAATCCAACTGCCCTAGCTTTGCGTGGATGCACATTCTCACTCAGTGCTGCTTATTTTCAGTTAGCCTAGTTGGATCTGCGCTCTTGACAAAACAAGTGTAGGTGAAGTGAATTTTCAAATGCACAGACTTCGTATGGAACAGAATTTCAAGGAGAGAAAAATATGGTTGAATCAAAATTTATTGAGTAGAGCCTATTTGTGGGATCAAAACTTCGGCTCTTACTGAAGTTCTCATGGAGGGGCCGCAGGTTTTAACCTGGCCTCAAGCCAGGAATCACATTACAGTTGAATTTGCATAGAAACAATGTTCATTAACACCAGATACGGTCACAAAAGGTCAACTAGGCTAGCTAATCTTTGCCCCCCTGGATCCTAGGAACTTCCTGGGTCCTCCTAGGATCATGCTACAAAATGTACTCACTTCAAAGAAGACCATTTGCCATCTATTTACACAGAGTCAAAATACCTTGTGTGTGTGTGTGTGTGTGTGTGTGTGTGTGTGTGTGTGTGTGTGTGTGTGTGTGTGTGTGTGTGTGTGTGTGTGTGTGTGTGTGTGCGTGTGTGCGTGTGTGTGTGTGTGTGTGTGTGTGTGTGGTCCGGTGAGTCCTTGCAGCTGACCAAAGCTATAACCAGTCAGCACTGTGTCCAACAGTTTTTTGGCCACCCTGTCTCTGTCTCCTTCTCTCTCTCTCTCTCTCTCTCTCTCTCTCTCTCTCTCTCTCTCTCTCTTTCTTTTTCGCTCTGTCTCTCTCTCTCTCCATGGAACACATGAGCTCACAACGAGAGCGGTTCTCTTCAGGATGCCAGTCAGCACGTCAGCGCGCCACGTTTTATTGGCCTTCCGTCTCCATGGCAACAGCCAGAGCTCCTCCTGGTAAACTCAGAGAGACGGTTAGGGGGAGGGTTAAGGCTAGTTAGGGTTAGGGTTCATACTGCAGAGTATACTGAGGTAATCACACACAATAGCCTACTGGAGGTTGACTTTATAGAGGTTATCATGTCAGGCACTGCAGATCAGAGCTAATTGAATGACTGTTGATAAAAGAACTGCTGTGTAATCTTCTGATGAGACACGCATGTTTGCCTTATATCAAGACTCCTGCTTAAGAATTAACAATAGGCCACTGATACACAGATGGACACAATACAGACTCAGCATGAGGACATGGAAGACATCTAACTGACATGTTCACCTTGAATTGTTACCTTGGTAGAGGAGAGGAGGGAAGAAGAGAGAGGAGGAGAAGAGAAGACAGGAGAGAAGGGAGGAGAGGAAAGGGAAAAGTAGTAAAAGAGAAGAGAGAGGCCAGCTCATGGTCATCAGAGCAGAACATACCCTCAGGACAGAATGCCACAGCCTCTTGTGAGGTCACCACAGTGGGAGAAAACCAACGTGTCGGCGCCGCACCAACGGAAGAAAAGCATTCATCATAATCAAGTTAATAGTGCAAATGGCCCATGTCGTTTTCCTTCTGTCGCTCTTCTTGCCCAATTTTCATGTTCCAGTCAGAGATGCTGACCAAAGTCAACAGGTGGTGTCAAAGACAACAGACCAGGACTGGGTGTCGCACTGCTGGACCCTTCTCCTCCCTTCCGCTCTCCTCTCCTCCCTCCCCCTCTCCTCTCCTTCCCTCCCCTCTCCCCTCCTCTCCTCCCCTCTGCTCCCCTCTCCGCTTCTCCCCTCTCCTCCTCTCTCCTCTCCTCCCTTCCCCTCTCCCTTCCTCTCCTCCCCTCCCCTCTCCCCTCCTCTCCTCCCCTCTGCTCTCCTCCCCTCTCCTCTCCTCCCTTCCCCTCTCCTCTCCTCTCCTCTCCTCTCCTCTCCTCTCCTCTCCTCTCCTCTCCTCTCCTCTCCTCTCCTCTCCTCTCCTCCCTTCCCCTCTCCTCTCCTCCCTTCCCCTCTCCTCTCCTCTCCTCTCCTCTCCTCTCCTCTCCTCTCCTCTCCTCTCCTCTCCTCTCCTCTCCTCTCCTCTCCTCTCCTCTCCTCTCCTCTCTTCTCTGCTCTCCCCTCCTGTCCTCCCCTCTGCTCTCCCCTCCTCTCCTCTCCTCTCCTCTGCTCTGCTCTGCTCTGCTCTGCTCTGCTCTGCTCTCCTCTCCTCTCCTCTCCTCTCCTCTCCTCTCCTCTACCCAAGTGACCCTAAGATGACACACCTGCTGGACCCATTAAGCTTTGTCCTGGTGGTGTATGTATCGTCCATAGTGCGGGGATACATTTAAGTAACCAATGTAGACCATTCCTCAGCTCATATCATCAGATCAGAGGTTCCACGCAGGTCACAGAACGACGCAACCACTTCCTCTAGCTCTGCTGTTTCCTCCTAGGATGTCTTTTTGCACGCTTATGTAATAAAATGAGTTTTTCTCTTTACCACATTATTCAGACACCTGACATCGGTTTACCTGACGTATCGGTATGCACACCAGTCTGTGTGTGTTCCCCTTCTCACCAGTCACTAGTGCGCACTGTAGCCTACACGCCCCTACCACCGTGCGAGGGGAGAGAACAGGAAACACACACACACAGTAAGATTTCCTGCAGAGTAGGAGAGCGGGCGCTCAGGTCGGCGGTTTAGAGACCAGCCAGTCTCAGTTATGTATGTGACAAAAGGAGGCGTGGGCAGGCTCCCGTCGTCGCCATGACAACTGTGAAGCAGCGTCTTGCTCAAAGGAACAAAGAGGGAGAGAGAAAGAGGGAGAGAAAGAGATAGGGAAAGAGAGGGAGGGGGGGGTGCACAGATAAGGGGGCCACCCCCTCATACACTGTATAGCCTTTAGTGGTTAACGCTTGTCAGAAACACAATGGGATGGATGACAAAGCACTTCATGTAAAGAGTGCCGTTGCATTCAAATGTCTCCCCTTACATAAGCTTCCCATGTGGGCCGTGTCAGTTCAAGGTCGCCAGGTGGGTCGTCTGAACGCAGATGGGGGCTGAGCGCTCGCCCGCGTCACAGGCCGCTGAGCACAGAGCATTAGGGAGAGGAGGGTGCAGCTCCAGTTGCAGAAGTAATACCAGGATCCTTCCTCTTAAACAACTATTGTATTTATGTTTTGCTGGTCTTGCACTTTGGCTTAAGCACTAGATTATGCTCTTGTGGCATACTGACTACTCATGTTAAATGCAATTATTTTCAATCGCTTTGGATAAAAGCATCTGCTAAATGACAATGTAAGGTAAATGTAATGTACAGTTTGCTGTTTTCTCTCCAATGGCTAGTACCCCCAGAACACACTTTACTAGAAGATAATGTTACTGTTTAAAGAGTAATGACTAACACAGCATCACTGACTGGTTTTACACTGATAATCTTCCAAGACCACGCAGTACCGTTGTCTCCTCCCTCATCACCCGTGACCTATAAAAGATTGATGGGTCTAATTGAAATGCTCGAAACCCATCCGTCTCTTTCAACGACCAGCGGTCAGACGGAGCGAAGCGGGCGACCGCGTCGAGGTCAGAGGAATGCTGACCATGCGCTTTACGTAATCCGACAGGCAGGGTGACACATGGCAAACACAGAACAGCGGCCGCCGGCCTGTGTGGAGCTAAAGGACAGGCTAAGTTTATCACTGGGCCCATCTCTGCCCCCCCAGGCACAGCAGCAGCAGCCCAGAAAAGACAGAGCTCCTTGTCATTGTCAGACGGGGGAGGGGCACAGTCTGGTCTCGCCCCCACAAGGAGCAGTGTGATAGAGGGATGAGAGAGGAGAGAGAGTTATGAAAGTGTGTGTGTGGGGGGTGTTGAATGTGTCTGTGTGTGTGTGTGTGTGCGTGCGTGTGTGTGTGCGTGCGCGCATGTGTGACAGCTGCAATCGAACAATCTAAGCCACTAAATGCATGCTTGTGGTCCTCAGAGAAAGCACACTTGTTTAGTAACCTCACGGACGTGTAGCTTTGACCCACATGCACAAGAGGAAGGCTGTCCTTAATGAAACCATGCTGACGCACAATACCTCGATCTCTCTCCCTCTCTCTCTCTTTCTCTCGTCTCTCTCTCTCATCTCCCCTCCTCTCTCTCTCTCTCTCTCTCTCTCTCCCCCTCTCTCTCTCTCTCTCTCTCAATTGCTTTATTGGCATAGGAAACATGTTTACATTGCCAAAGCAAGTGAAAAATTGCTTCCACATTCTAGCACTAGACCACTAATTGACAATGGCTTCAGACAACATTACTTGTCCTGTGTTTAATTTTGGTTGTATGCATTTTAACCTGTGTGAAGCATCTCTGTGAGAAGTGCTATATGAATAAAATGTACTTACTTACTAATTACAGTAACTCAAATAACACTACCCCTGTTCTGCTCTGCTCTGCTATGTTGTGCTGTGTTCGGTCGTGATTTTGTGTCATGTTATGCTGTGTTGTGTTGCATTGCGTTGTTGTTTTTTTTAAATTTTTTATCTACTCTCCTTTTTATCCTCCCTATGCAGACCTCAGTTCATCGGCTACACCGCCCAGCTCATGACTCACTCATTCATCACCCCAAACCATCTCATCTGACTCAGGCTAATGATGCTGCGCTCACACTCACAGTGCTGTGTGTCCATGGGATTACCAGAGCTGTAGCATGGATGCTAGCTTACTGTTAGCCTTGGTATCTCTGCTGCTTGAACAGCAAGAGAATTCACCTGCTTGCTTTATAAACCATGAAATAAACATCCAGGCGTAAATAACTGAAGAGCAAAGTATCCTTCGAGAAGCTCTATTGCTCAGTAGATCTTCTACCAATGAGGACGAGGCTAACCTTTAAACCAGAGAAACTTGATTGTGTAGTAGATCTACTACAAAGAAAGCATAATCTCTAGAGTTGTCATGTTGTGCTGTATTGATGGACTAGCAGGGAGCTCTAAACCAATCAGATGATGTATTGATCTTTGTTCAAACAGATGGGGCCTGCTCCTGGATCACGCAGAGGTTGTGACCTCTATGGTAACTATCTATAGGCTGGCATCACCGCCCTGGGCCAAACTGACCCAGCTGTCTCCAGTGGAAAAGCCCCTCCAGACAGTATGGAACACAGGGTCAGTTAGTTTACTTGGGGTAGAGCCAGGGCCCCTGGCATATGGACGGGCACTGTCGATGGGCTGGCATGATTACTGTATACGGGGAGGGGTTCTAGATGGGTTTTAGGAAGTCTATTGTGAATGCATGCCTCTCTGTGTGCTCAGCTGCCACGCTGTTGACCAACCCATAACCTAGTTTTCAGGAATGTGGCAGTCATAGGGGTATTACCCAAAATGGCGTTGTCCACAACTATAGGGGTTTGCTGCAAAGAGTACTGATATGAGGCTATGTGTGTGTGTTTGTGGAGGGGGGTGTCTGGTCTTGCTACAAGTCTATTTTAAGTGTCTGACCTGTTGAGTTATCCTACATAGACTGATTATGATGGTAGCGGGGGTTAATTAATAGCAACTCAAATATACTGTGAGGGAGCTCTGTTGACAAGGGACTATTCTGTAAAGGCAACAGATCTCGCCACCATATTCTCTGCCTGTAAATCACAGCTACCCAGTAGAGGAGTAAGCTGAGATGGAAAGTTACTGCACTAAAGCTACTTGAAACCACATCTTACAGCGCCCCACCCAGTGGTTTTACCTGTGGTGAGCTCACTGGCGTTCGAGTCCGTCACCAACACATTCTGCAACATCCTCCCAACGACAGGGTGTGGTCCTTCCTTGGACTCATGTCTGAGACCAGACCAGCCGGGAACAGACAGCCTTAAGAAATATACATGCATGATATTTATATTCACATTCCTATGACTGCAGAGTTCTCTCATTCCAACAAAGATACTAGTTAGCATGGATATATTAAGGGTTTTATTGACTGATGAATATAATACTCCTTTCCAAACTTCTCAGCTCATTGCCATGGTGACTCAGCTGGAGGGTGTGGCTGAGTCAGGCGTCCAACCAAAGGGAAGCCAGGAGCCATGCCGTAACATGCCTATCTATCTATCTATCTATCTATCTATCTATCTATCTATCTATCTATCTATCTATCTATCTATCTATCTATCTATCTATCTATCTATCTATCTATCTATCTATCTATCTATCTATCTATCTATCTATCTATCCATCTATCCATCTATCCATCTATCCATCTATCTATGATCCCTTTATGACATTTCATGTCCACCCCCCCCCCCTTCCCCCAAATCCTGAGAAAAAAACTATAATTTGCCTAGTACAGGCTCATATTGTAGATGGCCGCCAGTCTGGCTGCATTCCTTGTCTAAATGCCATGTGTTTCTCAGCCTGCCGTGTGCAGGTCGCAGCAGGAGTTACGCTGTTCTGGCCTTCTGACAGACGCATTCCCAGTACCTGGATGTGACGCACCTTTGGGGGTGGGGTTCTGAGCCATCACTAGCACACAGCTTAAAAATGACATTTAGGTATCCCCACCTTACTTGTGTGTGTGTGTGTGTGTGTGTGTGTGTGTGTGTGTGTGTGTGTGTGTGTGTGTGTGCGCACACAACTATGTACTCTTGTATAACTAACTAGGAAAAATGTATGTGACGAGATTGAGGGAGTGAGAGAGAGGGAGAAAGAAAGAAAGCCACTTCAACCTACACACTCTGGTGCTGAACATACAGCAGCTCGCTGGGTGGGAGGGAAGACACCTACTTGTTGCATAACACAGTTTCTCTCCTCCATAGTGAGCAGTACACAATTATAACAGGGCTGATTCCTCCATAGTGAGGAGTAGCCTACATATAACAGGGCTGACTCCTCCACAGTGAGCCGAGCACAGTTATAACAGGGCTGACTTCTCCATAGTGAGTAGTGTACAGTTACTGTATAACAGACAGTGACGGTGAGCAGTACACAGTTGTAATAGGAATGTCTCCTCCATAGTGCGCAGTACACAGTTATAACAGGGCTGACTCATCCACGGTGCGCAGTACACAGTTATAACTGGGCTGACTCCTCCACAGTGAGCAGTACACAGTTATAACTGGGCTGACTCCTCCACAGTGAGCAGTACACAGTTATAACAGGGCTGACTGTTATAGGACTGTGAATGAGTCAACAGGGCTGACTCCTTCATATTGAACAGTACACATTTATAACAGGGCTCACTCCTCCACAGTGAGCAGTACATAGTTATAACAGGGCTGACTTCTCCATAGTGAGCAGTACACAGTTATAACAGGGCTGACTTCTCCATAGTGAGCAGTACACAGTTATAACAGGGCTGACTTCTCCATAATGAGCAGTACACAGTTATAACAGGGCTGACTTCTCCATAATGAGCAGTACACAGTTATAACAGGGCTGACTTCTCCATAGTGAGCAGTACTTATAACAGGGCTGACTCCTCCACAGTGAGCAGTGCACAGTTATAACAGAGCCTCACTGACATGTTTTGTTGGCTCTCAGCAGCTTGACAGTGAAGGAGACTCCAGAAGAAGAGCGGCCCAGTAACTGGAATGGCTATTGCATTTCCCAATGATGGGGAATGAAGCTTGGCAGAAATGCTGTGAGCCCTGGAGTGTATCTGGGTTTATATGCTTTGTGTGTGTGTGTGTGTGTGTGTGTGTGTGTGTGTGTGTGTGTGTGTGTGTGTGTGTGTGTGTGTGTGTGTGTGTGTGTGTGTGTGCGTGCGTGTGTGAGTGTGCGTGTATGTGTGTGTGTGTGTGTGTGTGTGTGTGCGTGCGTATGTGTGTGTGTGTGTGCGTGCGTATGTGTGTGTGTGTGTGTGTGTGCGTATGTGTGTGTGTGTGCGTGTGCGTGTGTGTCGCTTCTAGTGCAGGCTCTGCACCCAGGGTAGCTCCAGTGTGAGGATAGGAAATAACAAACAGCTGTTCTTGTTGTTGTTGTTTTCATGAGACGCCTGTCATTTCGGGAGATATGCCGGTAAGTTACCTCGCTTAAAACGGTGATTAGAAATGAAATGAAGACAGAGAAATTGGAGGCAATAGTTGTGCTGTGATGATTATAGGGATCAATGAGACTAACCAGGTAGGCTGAGTCATTTGTCCCAGGAATGAATGACGATTGTAATCTTTAGCACGAAGGACAAAAGCCAGACGTTAGTGGGTGTTAGTGGGTGTTAGTGGGTTTTATGTCCAGTGGGAAATTGGCTGGAGAGTGTATATGAGGGAGTGCATATGAGCATCAGTGTTAACATGGCTGAGTGTGATGGAGAGCTTGAACAGGAGAGGGGGAGGAGAGAGGGGCTGAGTCAGCTGATATGAGAGAGACAGAGTGAGAGCGAAAGAGGGAGGGAGTGAGGGAGGGACGGAGGGAGGGGGACGAATCTTGGACCTAGGAGGGGATTCACACAGACAGATGAGTCTTTTAACACTATCTCACTCCGCAATGAGATCACCATAAATATGGCTACATTTGGCATTTCAAACCTCAACAAAAGCAGACGCTAGCATTTAAAAGAGCAGTCATTTCACGATGGTGTGACAGCCTTCCCTATGTGTGACAGCCTTTCCTATGGGCGTACTGCAGTCAGGTCAAGCCCTGCTACCGTGCTGGAGAGTGAGGACTGTGCTGTAGATGACACACACACGCACACACAGCAGTCTGCCCCCATTCTGACCTGCAGCATATTGACCTGCCTCGGTTGCATCAAGGACATGCCAATCACAACACGGCCATCTGGGGAGCAGCAGCATAGCTGGAAACAACAGCTCACTTCCTGTCATTGTCAGCAGAGCGTTTTATTGGATGCTGCATGTGAAAACCTGCGACAAATCAGTCTTCCAGACCTGTCGCTACGCCAAAAAACTCCGGAGCCACACCTCCAATACCTCCTTTGTGAATCAGAGTGTGGGCTGTAGTTTGAGACATGTGTCATGTGTGAGTCTCCGATGCAAGTCAGTAGTACGCATTTTAACTCTAACCCCCTTCCCTATGGAGAGTTCTGCATTGACAGTGTTGTGTACTATTTCATTGCAATGTGCTACAGCATGTTCAAAATCACATTTGTATTCATATGACATATCCAGGGATTAGACTGGAACTGAATGATGTACCTTTAAATACGCTACCATTTTACTGCAAGGGGAGTGTCTGCTTTTGGAAGATTAAAGATTGAGGAAAGATGGAGAACAGAGAGGGAGAGGGGGGATGGAGAGCAGAGATGGAGAGGAGGGATGGAGGAGAGATGGAGAGGAGGGATGGAGGGGAGATGGAGAGGAGGGATGGAGATGAGAGGAGATATGGAGAGAAGAGATGGTGATGAGAGGAGAGATGGAGAGGAGAGATAGAGAGGAGGGATGGTAGGAGAGATGGAGAGGAGGGATGGAAGGAGAGATGGTGATGAGAGGAGAGATAGAGAGGAGGGATGGGAGGAGAGATGGAGAGACGAGAGGGCATTCTAGAATAAATTAGCGCACCTTGGCGAATGTCACACAACCACATGCATGCACACACACAAGCTTGATGCAACACGTACAAGATACACAGATATGGGGATGCATGACACACACACACAAACATGCACACACACACACAAACACGCACACACACACACAAACATGCACACACACACACACACACACACAAACATGCACACACACACACACAAACATGCACACACACACACACACACACAAACATGCACACACACACACACAAACATGCACACACACACACAAACATGCACACACACACACAAACATGCACACACACACAAACATGCACACACACACACACAAACATGCACACACACACACACAGACACACAAACATGCATACACACAAACATGCACACACACACACACACAAACATGCACACACACACACACTCACACACACACACACACACACACACATATCCGTGATGCTTCAGAGAGCTGTGTTCTATAGTGTACTGCATTGTGCACTTAGCAAGCGCTGACTGTGGCTGCATTATTCATACCAGTCAGTCAGAGAATATCAGAGAGAGCTGAGAGATGGAGTGTTACTCCGCTGTACGCTCCCTGCATACTAACCCCCTCTCCACTCCCCGACAGCCAAGCACACTAACGGTACAGTAAAACACCTTCACCGCACCGCGCCTCTGCATGCACCATGCTTCACATCCTGCCGTACGTATGTGCACATGCAGGCTATATTCAGCTCTCAGATTCTGGTGCAGATTAGTCAAATATGGTCATGTGCCCCTAACATGGAAACAGAAAACAAGCCAGGGTGCAGGAGGAGAGTGAGCAGAGGAAACGGAACAAACAGGAACAAATAAAACGCTCTACAATCAGAATCAGAATCCGTTTATTGACAGGTAGTTTACAATGTACAACAATGTCAAGAGAGGAGAGAAGAAACCACTTAAAGTCGCACTGAAATGACAAAAGCATTCTGTCCCATTTTGGTTCACATAATTAGTCATAGTGTTCACCTATTCAACTATGTATGCCAAAAAAATTACAAAATTCTACTTTTGTTGTAATCTTATATCAAAGTATATAATTTCTTACTTCCTGGAAAACGGTAGGTCACGTGCAGTGACGACAACAGGTACCTTAGATTTTAGGCCAATAATCTCACGACATCCACCCGTCAATCAACGCTATCCTTCTATCGAATCTCTCTAAAGTTATTAAAACCCGTCCACTTGTCAATGTTCCAATCAAATTCCTCTATACATATGTCCCACCCTCATAGCTTGTTTGCGACGGAAATACTGTACAGTACGTCAAACTACGGAAGTTAGATGATCTCAAACGTCCGTTTCAGTGTGACTTTAAGGTTAGGGTTGGGGGTTGGATTGTGTTACTGGGATAGGGTTAGGATAAAAGAATGTGGCCCTATTGGGGGGAGGTGACCAGGGAGATGCCATATGATCAATCCTGAGTATTCTAAAAAGGTTAGAGTCAGGCAGATGACAGGGCTAGGCATATGCTCAAGGATGATGCGGGTTTGGGTTTTGGGTTGGAAATGGTTGGGTTATTCTGTACCAAGTATACACTAACACCTACACACTGTCTAGACTTTTCCCATGCACTCCAGAATGGAACACATAGTTCATCCAATCAGTTTCCAACAGAGGTTTCCCAGATGGTTGTGTGAAACAAGCCATCTGGCATATCAGGTTAGTGTGGAGCACACAGGCCTAGTTGCCGTCCATTAGTTAAGATGTTGACTGAGCGTGTCCACTGCAATTAAAGAGACAGGAGCAATTAAATCTTTATGGGGTGTTATTGAGACTCTCCTCTCTGCCATGTGTGTGTAATTGAGTAATAGGTGTCCTTACATTGCACCATAAGGAACACAGCCAGGCTGCACATCGTGACCTGCAGTGTTTGAATTCACTACTGGACGTTTTGTAGTAATCAGAACAAATGCTGACTGTGTGGAGCAGAGTGGGAGGAGATGCTGATGGTGGAGTGGTGTGATTAGGCGCTGGTGATAGCTCTATTATCTAGAGAGCAGTCAAATGAGGCAGAGACAGTTACTTCAGCGCTCATATTTAATTCATCTCGCCCCCCCTGAACATTAGCAAAGTCTGCCCAGTTATTCAAATGGGAAAGTATGAATTTTAATTTGCAATAATACTGCAGTGGGACTACAGGGGCGGGCAGAGCACGATGTTGGTGGGTGTTCATAACACTGGGTGTTGTTCTCTGTGTGAGCAGATATCTAATTGCATGCACAGCTTATTCGCTCATCATCTCTGAAATCACTGCTGTTTCCTTAGCTCTCCTTTGCTGCAGAGTATGATAGTAAATAGACTTCACTCATAGTGCTTTTATCCAAAGCTCTTTACTCATTCACCCATTCACACACATATATACACACCAATGGCGGCAGCTGCCATGCAAGGTACTAGCCTACTCATTGGGAGCAATTTGAGGTTCAGTGTCTTGCCCAAGGACACTTCGAGATGTCGTCAGGAGGAGCCGGGATTCAAACCGCCGACCCTACGAACATTGGCAAACTGCTCTACCCCATGAGCTACAGCCGCCCCATGACAGTACAAAACTGTAGACAACCTGAAATGTCCTATCTCGCCTGCACATTGTCGGTCAAATCACATCTGAGTGTGTGAGGGCTGCCAAGCCCTTGTAATGTTGCAGAGATGTATTGTCATGTCAAAGAAGATATGCCACCAAGAGACATTCTTTCAGCCAAACCTGCTGGTTTGAGCTTAGTGATCTATTGAAGCTGGATGAATCTAAACCTGGCTGGTTTGAGCTTAGTGATCTATTGAAGCTGGATGAATATAAACCTGGCTGGTTTGAGCTTAGTGATCTATTGAAGCTGGATGAATCTAAACCTGGCTGGTTTGAGCTTAGTGATCTATTGAAGCTGGATGAATCTAAACCTGGCTGGTTTGAGCTTAGTGATCTATTGAAGCTGGATGAATCTATACCTGGCTGGTTTGAGATTAGTGATCTATTCAAGCTGGATGAATCTAAACCTGGCTGGTTTGAGCTTAGTGATCTATTGAAGCTGGATGAATATAAACCTGGTCACTGCCTGCATAACAGCTGCAGTCCTTTTGGCAGAGATCTAGAAGCAGAGCTCTGGGATTCCCCACCTATTAAAAGTGTCTATTTATAGCCAGCAGCACTGCAGTGGACAAGAGACTCTCCACTGTTTCAGAATGTCAAGTCTAAAAAGAAATGTCTCTTGGATGACTAATACTGAGTTTCGAATGTGGGTAGCGCACATGTAGAGAGCTTAAATAGGGAAATCCAGTGTCTGAAGAAATGTATTAAATCATAATCTTGATGTTTCATTGATTAAAATTGAGACAATAATATAACACAAATAGTTGAATGAGCACAAATATATCGTTGTTCAAGTTCAATTAATCAAAAGTTCAACTAGCTATATTTCCTAACACAGCTTCTCTGTACCAAAGCAACAATTGGCCAATGACTGATAAGACCCAGAAAACGACAGCTGGATAGCCAGGTAGAGCAGTGCAGACAGACAATGCACACTTTTAATAACTGGACTATTATTTTCTCTCTGAACATGGTGTGGTGAAAATCTGATTGCAGAACGATTCAATAGTGAGCTCTGTGAATCCAATGGACTTGGCAAATGTAATGAAAGGCTTATTGTTTGACTAAGTGTAGCTACAGTATATACAAGAAGCCCCATCTCATGTATTGTCTTCAGGGGAAGTAAAAGTGATTCTCAGTGAACAGAACTCATCATGGCTCAGGACACCAACTCCATTGCTGTCTTTGATGCAGTCAGCTGGGCAGGTACTGGGTTTTCAGGTGCTCTTCACTGCTGAAATGGAGTGTCTGTACAGAAGAGGAGCATATTTCTGATGCAACTGGACCTGGGGACATCAACAGTTTCACTAATTTTCATTGCACAGTTTAACCTGCTCTCCCAGCACATTCCATTGTTTGGTTTATATATATTTTTTGTACTTTACTTTTTTTTTGACCTTACTTATGGTGCAGGCTGGTTTCAGTGGTCACCAACAATACCCAAAGGTTTCCCAGCGCTGTTACATAAGCCCACATCTGCTCAGTTACGCAGCAGCCCGAGGGAACCAAAACAGGATGGCAGTCAAAGGGTAGCTCTGTATGTCCGCAGGAAACATCATTCAAGATGGTGATCCTCCTTGTTGTGTCAGAAAACCAGGACAAATCGTTGTTGGCTACCTGTCCTCAAAGCAGCTGCTTGGCCACAGCTTGAATCATGGCTTTGGGCAGTTTGTGTCCTTTAACATAGCCCTCTCGTCCAAATTGATCCAGATATGCAGTTCTTTGCAATTAAGAAGTAATTGATTGTAAATATGTCTACAGCAACTATCCTTGTATCTGGGAAAATAAAACAGCACCGCACAAAAACAACAAGGCGTCCCCTAGCTGTGCATGTGAGCCTCCCTTGTCTACTCATCCATAATCGGGAGCTTCTAGAATTACAGACCTGTGAGGGAACATTCCAGAACTGTAAGTGATCCTGTGAAAGGCGACTGCAGAGAATCACCCTGGTGCACACAGGCCATTGTTCCTTCGACCATTGTGCCATGAGGACAGGAGGACCCCTCAGGATGGCCGGGGCCTGAAGGAGAGTCTGACCCATCGTCTCTCTCTCTCTCTCTCTCTCTCTCTCTCTCTCTCTCTCTCTCTGAGTCCTGTCACCTCAGACCTGCGTCTTTGACTGTGCTTCAAATGAGTTGGAATGTGCTGTCACTGCAGATAAAGTGCTCTAGTAGCAATAATCTCTTTAAAAAGAAGGTAAAAACCTGGCTTTTAGAAAATGCAAAAGCCTAGTAACCAACTATTCTGCTCATGCATGTATGTTCTGCTCTGTTGTCTCTTTATTGTATTGTCTCTTTGTTGTATTGTTTTTATATGTTTGAGACCAAGGGCCACAATGGAAACAAGTCTATGACTTTGTTGTGTTTTATCCTTGACGATTCTTTGAGATGCATGTCTGTGTCTTTTTTTACTCCATGTATTTTAATCAAATGTCAAATAAATCAAATCAAAGGTTTAAGGAATCACTGTATTTGATTGAATGGGTGTGGTGGTAATGCTCTTGTGCCCTGTAATGTAGAGCTGTTCCCAGAATACCGCGGATGGTGAGCATGGAGGGCCTGTTGGAGCTAGCCTACACACCTCCAGCCAAGGCACCCTGCCTATTATCTGACAATAAAACCACATGGTCGACTTAACGGCAACATGAAAAGGATGTTGGAACTGCCCAATGGTGACGTTGCGTCTGTGTTGAGTCTGTCTAAAGTTGCAAGAGTGGTCAAGAAAGCAACAAGAGAAACAAGATGAAGGAGAGAAGCCTACAGGGATATTAACTTAATTTTCCAATGCCATATTTAACAGGCTGGTCTCATTTAATGTTTCTACTTTAGTTCAGCCTATGAATCACTAAGTAGTAAGGCCTGACAATACAGAGGGGCTCCTGGAAAGAAAAAAAGGTCAAATAATCAATACAATGGGATGTGGTCTGAATGAGAAAATACAATTTTCTTGTCTAGCTGGTCTTCCAGCTGTGAGCAATGAGCATCTGGATATCATGACGGGAAGGATTTGAAGCCAGCTGAGAGGATCTCTGATGACTGTGACCCCAGGGATAAAAGAGTTGCTGGGGGCCTGCTAGCATGCCTGATCTATTTCTGTCATCTTTTTGGTAGCAACATAGCTGTGCTGATCAGGATTATTTACAGTGGCTGATAAACAAATGTAGGCTATACTGGCCAATCACTTTTGTCAGGCCATGCTGGACATCAGGGCACATGTTATCAGTAGTCTTACCACCAAGATAATTAATTTAACCTCAGGATAAAAAAAAAAGAAAAAAAAGAAAAGAATCTCACGGTCACCACACAAGGAGTAGGTGCCACGCCCGCCTCGGGGCATCTGATGCTGTTACGGCTACAACTTGCAGAAGGGGGGCTGGAAGAGCGTCGCCATGGTAACGGTGACGTCTTCTCCCTTGCTCTAATTGGAGGAAACCCCGTGGCCGTAGCCGCAGCCTACAGGCCGGTCTAACTTGCGCGAAACGTCCGCCCCTTTTCCCTACTCGAGACAACCATTGGTTAATAGATTCGGACGTTATCGTAGATCAGTAGAAACATCTCTTTGTGATTGGCCAGCTATGTTCCATTTGAAACGCCCTGATCTAGCAGTTCAGTTGAGGTTCAGGGCTACTGTGCTGTTTTTTTCGCTTAGCTCCATACCAACCTCAATTCGGATCAATTCGGAGTATATTGGCATCTATTGGCATCTTAGAAGGTTAGAAATTTCATGAATCTATTTTCTTTCTATTCCAATATTTACATTTTAAATGGTGTGTTAATGTAGTCATGCTTTTAAATCTTGTTTTTTGGTAGCAACGCGTTCTAGTGTGAAAGGAGTGGCCCAACTAAAGCCAGCGCTGAGCCTGACTAGCAAGCGGTAACGTAAGCGAGCTTGGCAGAGCTAGCTAGCTAGCTAGGTGGCTAGCTTGCTAACGTTAGCCTAGATAGCTCCTTGTCGATACAGATGTTGATGCTCCTCTCTGTGGGGTGGAGGGGGCGTTGTCGTTTTCTAGCTAGCCTGTACGTTAACTAACCCAACTCAGGCTTGCTGGGCTGAGGTAAGAGGCTGGTGGCTACCGTTAGTTAACGTTAGCTAGCTTACGTTATACTAGCTTGCTCAAAACTATGTGGCTAGTAGAGCTAGCTACCAGTGGCAGTGTCAGTTATTCATTATGCTAACTAGCTAGCTTGCTCGTGATCTACCGTTATTTGTTAGCGCTGCTGTCTAACGTTACAATTGCCGAATGTAACGTTATCTACCAATATCCGCCTGCGACCAAGCCTGCATATGTATGCCTCATGTAACGTCGTTAGCTAGCTGAGCTTTATCTTACACGTTACAGTCTCCAGTTCTCCCGTCTGTGTGGTCCCCCGGGGCTACGCGGCTAGCTAGCACCCACTGGCTAGCTTGCTCAAGCATACCAAGTTGATCTTTTCACCGTAACGTTCGCTAGCTTGTCTGTAGAGGGTTAAAAAAACTTTTTTGCATTCACATTAGCTATCTAACGTTGACGTCCAATCTTGTCTCATTTCATTTCCAGGTTTTACTGTGGAATACTCGACATCCCTAACGTTAACTCTCATCCCTTCTCTTCATTCCTTGTCGCTTTCCCGGACTTGTATTTTTGAACCTGACTTTTGACGTATCAACCTAAGGTTACACATAATAGAAAAAAAAACAATGGATAAAACGGATCTGATTCAGAAGGCCAAGTTGGCTGAGCAAGCCGAGCGTTACGACGACATGGCAGCGTCCATGAAGGAGGTAACGGAGAAAGGCGGCGAGCTGTCAAACGAGGAGAGGAACCTGCTATCGGTGGCGTACAAGAACGTGGTGGGCGCCCGGCGGTCGGCGTGGAGGGTCATCTCCAGCATCGGCCAGAAGACCGAGGGAAGTGACAAGAAGCTCCAGATGGTCAACGAGTATCGGGAGAAGGTGGAATCCGAGTTGCGAGAAATCTGCAACGACGTACTGGTAATTCCTCGTTTAATTCATTCTTTCAGATCATTTTGAACGAGATAAAAGTGGGCGTGGGTGTGTATGCTTACTAGGCTTCTGTGTAAAACAATTTGAGTAGCTTGCTGTGCCAGGCAGCGAGTAGGCTCGTCTCTCATGCGTCCGCAGTATTGTTCAACAGGGATGTTATTCAATTAGCGAAAACATTTCTGGGGAAAGTGCTCGCTTGATCGGCCGCCACAGTTATCACGTTCACTGAGTGTTACGCTCGATTGGCCGCCATCTCCGGGTGTGCGACGGCTCCGCCTAGCCCCCGAGGCCAGAATGTAAAAGCACGAGTTATTCGCTCAGCTCAGTCGGTGCTACAGGAATCTCGTGTGTCTCTGCTGAAAGGAAGGAGGTTTCTCCTGTCTGGGATAGGCTGTTTATGAACAGACAGGCGGCACTGGGATGGGCTGTTTCCCATGAACGGACGGGCGGCACTATGTCCAGTGCGGTTGGCCCTTGACTGAATTACGAAAGCAGATTTGTGTAACAGCAGCCCGAGCATCTTCACTGCTGCTCTCCTTCACAACGTTGAAACGGGCACAAACCTACCGTCAGTGGGTGGGAGAAATTTGTGTAATGTTGTATTGGATTTAGCAAGCCCCCCCCCCCCCCAATCAGACAGCCACAGCACATTGTTACTTTTGAGTATGATGTGGGTCAAATGGCATGTCCTGTGAGTCCTGCCATTCTATAAATGGCAGATCCCGACCCGTCCCCCCAGCCCCAGAGAGAAGGAAGTATTATATTGTCATCCCTGATTCCTTCCTTTTGGGAATCTGGAACTGGAACAATGGCTGTTTGAAACATGCACGGGTGTGAACTGACATACAGGTCATGAATGACTGCTCTGTACAAGCTAGGTGTGCCAGTTTAGGAGCGAGAGTATGAGCTGAAAAAAGACCAATGCTTAAACCAAGTGTGATCCCTTGTAACTCTAACCCCCCATCTCATCTGGCACATGAGTTGTAGCTTGTAATGTCCAGCCAACTCAGGCCAACTTAGTGAGAGTTCATTCAGAGTTGTGTAATGATAGGACTGCTGTAGCCCAGTTGGCTCTATGACTGCAATGACAACCCCAATGGGAGATGCCTATTGATCAACTTTCATCAGTACATTTATATGCATACTGTTTAAATTGTAACATTGCTTTAATATTAGTCCAGTCAGATGCTTGTCTGGCCTGTAATGTACAGTTGTATTCTGCCGGGGGCGATGTATTTGCTAGTCCGAGGCAGCATGGATTGTCTCTCTCTCCATTATTGCTATCCTGTCTTGATAGTGGATTAAGGGAGATCTAGGTTAGACAAGGAGGTCCTTGGGGGGGGGGGGGGGGCAGCGTTGGTAAGCAGACAGTGTAACCAGACATGATCAGGCGTGTTAGAAGATGACGTGTGATGATGTCATGCCTTATCTGACCTGTCAGTCTAAATGTCTGCTTATGAGAGTGATGTAGTTAGTATGGCAAATGGACTGCACTTATATAGCGCTTTCATCCAAAGCGCTTTACAATGGTCTTTCATTCACCCATTCACACACACATTCACACACCAATGGCAGCTGCAATGTGCTAGCCTGCTCATTGGGAGCAATTTGGAGTTCAGTGTCTTGTCCAAGGACACTTCGACATATGGACTTGAGGAGGCGGGATTCAAACCTACCATCATTGGACGACCCGCCCTACCACTGAGCCACCGCCGCCCCCAAGCAAGCAAGCACGCGCTAATCCCATTCCCACGGCTCGTTAAAGACCATGTGGTAATTCACCGCACACAGACATGAATTGGCAGTTGTAGATTTAGCAGGGAATGGTGTGGGTCAGGATTTAGATTTCCATGTACCGGTAAGCCTGAGTAAATCTGGTAGAACCTAGCCTGTGTAAAGACACATGTTCTCAGACCACACCTTACTCCCAGCTGACTTCCTGCGCAGGAGAGGGAGGGAGGGAGGGAGGGAGAGAGAATGTGTGTGCGTGATCGAGAGAAGTCCCTGACTCAAGTCGACACGACGGCCACAGTGTTGACTGAGGGTGTGGTGGAGGAGGGCGTGTATCACACCTCATGCCCCGACTCGTCCCGGCTCAAAGCTCCTGGTGCGCGGACTTCACCAGAGCCGCTCCTCTCCTCAGCTGGCAGGAAGACTGGCTGATTCATGGTTTCCACTGAGCATATTCCCTGCTAGACAGACATACAGACAGGCAAAGACACACACACACACACACATGGGCGGACATACAAACACAGACACACAGAGATGGGGACTCTCATATGGCCGGACGGATAGGTCCCTGTCATCGTCTTTGCAGATAGTCTTGTGTTGTGGTGAAGGCTTAGTCAGAAATGAATGAGAACAGATGGTTGCCCAGTGAGTACACACACACTTGCACCACCCTTTCCATCTGCACACACAGGTAGACTTGTGAGATGCTCTGGTGAGAATCTATGTGATTGCCTGTTAAGGCAAGCAGAGAGGGAATGCTGGTTGTGTTTCAGTGGCCCACTTTCAGTCCAAGATAAGACCCAGTTCAGGCAGTAATCTAGGCTGGTCTATCTCGCCTCCTGGATATAGGCTAACCTTGGCAAGACCGATTTTTCAAAGTCAGCCTGTTTAGGTTGTCATATTGATGGTCCGCATTATTTGAATATCCATCAGCCATTTTCTGTCTTGATGGGGATGGAGAAAAAAATGATTTGATGTTCAATCATATGTGTGCGTTTCATGCTCTCTGAGACACTTAGACCACTGCTGCTAACTTTATCAGTTTCAGGATGAGGCCTGCACCTAGTCACGCCCTGCAACATTTCACAAATCCATGCTATGCGTTTATTATGGACATAAAGGTGTGTGTGCCTGGGGGGTGAGGTGGGGTGGAATCGGAACACTGTGTGAATGCATTGTGAGCGACTGCAGGGTGATGCATGGGCAGGAATGCCTGGCACTTGAACCATGTGCATGTTCCATCTAATCTCCCTGACGGTCTGGGGATAAACGGGTGGGCGTGTCTGGGCTGGGTCCTGGGTTAGGCCCAGTGATAAGTGACTGGGTTAAGGTTAGTGGGAGGAGGGGTCTGGGCTGGGTTAGTGGGTGGGGGGGCTGGACTGGGCCGTGGGCTTGGCCCAGTGATTTATGTGTTGGTTCAGGGCCCACCTCTGTAATCCGCAGTCAGCTTTATCGGGTCTCAAGATGGCACCTATCCTCATCCTGTGTGTGAGAGAGAGAAAGAGTGTACGTGTGCATGCGTGCGTGCTGGTTAGATTGAACAGAATGCTAATTTTTTGTTCTCCACAGGAACTGCTGACCAAATATTTAATTGAGAACTCCACAAACCCCGAAAGCCAAGTGTTCTATCTAAAGATGAAGGGCGACTACTATAGATACCTTGCTGAAGTTGCCTCTGGGGCTGACAGGACAGGTATGTGTGCAATTCAACCATGGAATTTACACTCCATTCAGATGTCTTTGTGCAGATTTATGTTTTTCATTGTTGAATGTGACCTGTCCAGCAGTGCATCTTGGAGTAGCATAGTTTTAAACTCAAAAAGCTCTCACACGTCACTTAAAAGTATAATTTACACAAACACATTGAAACTATTCTTCTTAGCCGTGTTTCTTAATTGTCTCTGTCGAGTGGCTCTTCTAGAATGCATGTCTGGCGGTGGGAGACATATTACCCATTAGTCCCAGCAGTGGTTAGTTGCTGAGGAGGAGAGGCTGCCGAATCTCCTGCTGGTTGCTGTTACTAACAGCAGTATATTAATCTAACCCTGAACCAGTATATTAATCTTCCCCTTTAGCAAGCCCCTCTACATAAAAGCCCCCATCTTCATTACCGAGACATTTTCCAGGTGCCATTGTTCTAGTGTGCTGAGGTTCAAACCAGGCCCCTCTTGCTTTGAACTCAGGGGCCCCTCGTGCTCGAAAATAGAACGGCACATTTTGTCAGGGAGCTGGAAATGGTGTCAAGCAGGGAGCTGGTGCGTCACACATTCACACGACCGCAGGCCCTCGTCTCATAGGAGGGAACAAAGGGGGAGGGGCTGCCAACTGTACAGGCCTCATTTCTGATTTCCCACAGGCTCCTATTGTATGATGCACACTAAAGAGCTCTGTCTGACTGCCCCTCTCCTATTAGCATGGACATTTCAAATTCTATTTCTCACTCTCTCTCTCGGCAAAAGGAAATTGATGTGCGAATAAATGGCTAGATGGCAATGTTGCCCTGTTGGCTCACGGCCCTCTGCTTGGAGAAGAATGTGGTGCTGTAGCTAAATGATACAGTAGCATCCTCCATTTTGTCTGTCATACTTTCCAACTCCCACTATATCGTTTATTATAGGGAGTTTTGCAAACATGTCTCGTCATCCCACGGTATTCTTCTGAGTTGAGTACATTAAAGGGGGCACAGTCACGCTTGTTTGTTCAAAATCACGGGAAAACTTCAAAGGGAACCAGTCCAGTGACATCACTGGACTAGTTGGTCCAGCGAAGTTTTTCCGCAATTCCGTCTTCCGTTTAGGGAAACGACTACACGGTGATTTTAAAAAGACCTACACACAGAATTTAAGCGTTTAATCCAAATAATATTAACTTCAACAAGTGTGACTGTTCCCCTTTAAGAAGAGTGTCTGTTATGTCGCCGTATACGGTTGCCTTTGTTGTTTGCCTCATGTCCTCCCAGCTAAAAAGTCTGCCTTGATTCCTCTGGTCTCCCTAGCGACCATCGAAAACTCTCAGGAGGCTTACCAGCAGGCGTTTGACATCAGCAAGGAGAAGATGGACCCCACGCACCCCATCCGCCTGGGCCTGGCCCTCAACTTCTCCGTCTTCTACTACGAGATCCTCAACTCCCCAGAGCAGGCCTGCAAGCTGGCCAAACAGGTCAGCAAGCAAACACCTCACAGCAACCGAGTAGAGAGGAAGTTATGCCAGATTCTCTCTTACCGAGGGCATAACCGTGGTTTCTTCATGACAGGACTAGGTGACGGTTGTCTTGTATGCTGTGAATTCTACCAAACTGTTTTTTTTTTTTGTTCTTTCTTTGTTGTGTGTGCAGGCGTTCGACGACGCCATCGCAGAGCTTGACAAGCTGAATGAGGAGTCGTACAAAGACAGCACTCTCATCATGCAGCTGCTCAGAGACAACCTGACAGTAAGTCCCTCTGCCCTGCTAATACAGACCACAGGACAGTGCTGCTCCCTGAATGAATACCTACATATCAGTGTGACTTGACTTTGCTGAAGCTTTTGTTGCATCCTGCCTAGGAAACGGATCAGTAGCATTGTAATGATGATTCTCTCTCTCTGTTTCTCTCTCCCTTTTTCTGTCTGTCTCTCTCCGTCTCTAGTTATGGACGTCCGACAACGCAGCCGAGGATGGTGAGGGTGGAGAGGGAGTAGAGGCTGGGGAGAACGAGAACTGAACCTCCCGCGGGGGCACGCCCTGAAAAAGAAAATCTTTTTACACATCTCCATTCCTTATTGCTCCACTTAAGAGTTATTCTAGCAATGAAACCCATTACTGAAAGAGCCGTGTATGGAAATTCAAATCATTTAGTCTTTTCACACTGCTTTCAGTCCAAAAAAAAGAAAATATTGAAGAAAAAAAATAAAACCCTCCATTCCATGGTTTGTGTTCGTCCTGGCCTTCCATATGTGCAGTTTCTGCTGTAGAAAAGTATTAATAGCTTCACTTTCTATCAACATTATAGTTCCAATTCAAGGTGAATAAGGCCCCATTGTTGAGCGACACAAATTTAGTCCCATCAAACACTATAAAGTTGAGATGATTTATCATAGGGTTGAAAATATTTGTTCAATAGATGGAAGAAATAGTACCCCCCCTCCCTCTTTCTGTAGTCTCTCCTCAGTCTACACGGTTACAGACGCTGACATCCAACATGACACAACCCGCCCGTACGGCAGGGCTGGCCTGTATATGTGCTGGCATTGACAGTTCCACAGCCAGGTGATCTCCATTGGCTAAAGTATTTCCTCACGTCACCCCTTGGTTATGATATTCACACCCAAGCATGTCTGATGGTGGGACCAATATAAGACCAATATAGGAACCTTTTAATGGGAAGAAGAAGGAATAAACAACGTCATTCTGACATGCATGCCATATTTAATAGTACACTGGAATGGGACCCAATGCTATATATATACACACACACACCAAGTCCAAGTGTCCAATTTTAGTACTTTTCAATGCAGGTTTGTGCACATGTACGAGGGTGTTTGGTTAGTCCAGTGATTGTCATTAGAGATTTGGACCACTATTGTGTTTTTGCTAATCGATTGTAGTCCCCAAAAGCCGTGTGGAAATGTTTAATGCCCTATGTATCAGCTTATGTAACATGAATAAAAACATTTTATAAACCATGTTAAGACCTGGATTTTTTTCTTTTGAAAAATGTAGTTATTTATCTTATGTCGGTGTCTATAAACCGGCAAACAGTATTCTTTGATGGATAATGTCTGCAGAAACGGAAGGGAAATCCATATTTAATATCTGTGGAAAAAGTAATCATTTGCGGAATCTGAATGGATATAGAATGAAAGAAGAATAGAGGGTGGGGATCTGATGATCCGAGCTAGAGCATAACGATACGCATCAGACAGCAACCCAGGGGCAGCGTCATACGGCTACAGCTCGGACTTCAAAATATTTTGATATTTATTCAAGGTCACCTCTAACGTGTCTTGTGTCCTTTCCACTGTTAAACCCATGTGCATTTATATGAATGCTGTAATGTAGCTAGTTATCGCAGCACGATGTTTTTTCCTCCTAAAGAGAAAAGTACTTCCGGGTTTGGAAAGTTCACGTCCCTCTTCTGTCTTGATTGTTATGCTAGCTAGCTAGCTAGCAGGAGCTAGCAAGTCTGATCAATGTCAATGACACATGTAGCTGTTGTAAATTATAGCCGTTATATCGTTACAATGATGTATCTCGTGTTTTTTGCCTTGTTGGCTCCTTCATTGGCCAATTGTGCGATTAATGAAAGAACATCAAAGGTGGAAACTCAGGAAAATAAAGAGTTCGGTGAGTAACGTAGCCTAGTCTAGCCGGTGGTAACGTTAGTCATGTTAGCTAGATAGTGCTAACGTTAGTTTTTAACTAGCTATGCCTAGTGCTAATTAGACAAGCGATTACGAGTCTTTCAACTGCTAACGGTATCTCCAATGTTAGCTTTTGCTTGTCAACTGAAAAGTCTCGGCTGACAAGCAAAAGCTAGTGCTAGACAGACTTAACCTACTAACGTACGTAGTCTACGTAGCTAGGCTAACGAGTAGGTCGGAGCAGGAAGTTCATCCTGCTGTACTAGAAATGTATTTATCTATCAAGATCCGCTATCCATCTATATCTTGCTAGTAGCTTAGACTTGCTAGCTAGACTAATGGCTAGAGAATTAACTCGATCAAACAAGGCTAACTTAGACTAATATTGGCTACCATACCTTGGCTGTCACCACAGATACTTTGCTAACACATTTGCTAGCTAGCTAGACTAACCTATGCCTAGTCAGCACAGTGTTGTTTATCTTCGTGTCAAACTGTTAAGGAGGGAGGCATATATTGTTGTATGATGTAGAAAGATTGAACCGTATATTGGTAACCTAGTTTGTGTGATGAAACGTTGATAGCCAAGTACCTTGTGTCTGTGGGGTGAGGGGTGGGGTGTTGTTACCCCAGATGAAGACTGGACATGCTCAATGACTGTACTACACTGTTATATATTCTCAAAATGACAAATGCTATGCAAGACTAGCCTAGAACTAACCCTAATGATAAGCCAACCCAGGTCTAGCACAACAGTCGAAACTGTCTCGCTTAAACCTTTCTAAAAGCAACGTTGTCTGTTGGTTTCTATATGAGTTTGTTAGTGCCACTGTACATCCAGGATATTAACCTTGCTCCCTCTTCACCCCAGAGGACCTCAGCTCCATGCTATCTGACTTCGAGGTGCTGCCGGTGTCTGACCTGCATCAGCACTCTGTGAGGAAGAGAGACGTGGACACCCAGTCTCACCTGGAGCGTCTGGTCCAATTCAGCGCCCTCCGGAGGTACATATACACTGTACTATATTGTATGGGTGTGCAAATTGATTGTGTAATTTTGTACATTGTGTATGTGTAACTTATCTGTAATTGAGCACATCACAGAGCCGGCAGCAACATTTCACTGTGATTGTACGCTGTATGTTTGTTTTACATGTGACAAATAAAGATCTGAATCTGTACTAATCCTAAAGCTAACACTCCGGGGGTACTTATACACTGTACATTCGGCAGGAAGAAGAATAGTCCTGTTATCATTGTTGCACAGCTCTCCCCTCAGTTGCCCAAGGCAGAACACAAGACATTTGGGGAAATGAAAAGCTCTTTCTCAATTAGCTGTGACCTCAGAGAGGTTGGGTATTTAGAGTATCTAGTGTTGGTAGTGAGGCCTACTGAATATCAGGCCTATCCCTAACCCTAAACCTCCTGGAATATATATTGTGAGATATCAACCTTCTGAGGTTAAAGTTACTAAATATTCCTGCTTGGTTCTGGTTGGTTAGTTGCATAGCCTACACAATGGTCCTCAACATCAAACTCGTCTGTTTATTCTCTCAGACATTTCCAGCTTTACTTGACCACCAACACAGGCCTGTTCACAGACGACTTCAAAGCCGTGTTTATAGACAAACAGGGGAAGGAGAGCACCTACGACGTTCAGCTCCAGAACTACTTCACCGGGCACGTTGTTGGTGAGTGAGCCTGCCTTGTCGCGTGTGGGTGTGTGTAAAATAATAGGCCTACTTTCTAGCCTTTTCCCTGTGTGTGTAGGAGAGGAACACTCGCGTGTTCAGGCCCACATAGACGGGGATGAGTTCTCAGCACACATCCTGACAGAAGAAGCAGAGTACAACATAGAGGTAATGATAATTCCCATCATGTCGATACTACTGCTGAAAGATCCATGTAAACAAATCCTACCTCCTCGTCCACCCCGATCGCTTTTCTCCCTCTCTTTCTCATCCTCTCATACCTCTGCATGCCCTCCCTCTCTCCTTCCCTCTCCGTTCACATCTAGGGCTGGGTATCGAGTCGAATTTCAAGAATCGATTCAATTCCGATTCACAAGGTTCAGAATCGATTATCACGATTCAATTAGATTCGATTCAATTCAATATTGATTCGGTTAGCGTTACTAAAGCCTGTTTTTTTTTGTTGCTGTAACCTTAATTACATGACTGCCAAGTTATGCAACACATCAATACTAGGGCTGGGTATCGATACTGATTTCCAAAAATGAATGAATGAATGAATGAATGAATTAATTAATTAATTAATGAACTATTCATACCTTCATTCATTCATTCATTTAATAAAAGATCGATTTTGGGATTCATGAATCGATTCTGAATCATTTGATTCAGAATCGATTCAGAATCGATTAATCAAATTTTTAAACCCAGCCCTATTCACATCCTCTTCTCCCTCCCCCAGCCTCTGTGGAGGTTCACGGACACGCCTCCCGACGGCAGGGTTCTGGTGTACCGCTCCGACGCCATCCGGAACCTGAGCCGCCTCGCCTCTCCCAGGGTGTGCGGCTACGTCCACGCCGAGGCCCAGGACCTGCTGCCTGAGGGGGCCAGGAGGGCTGGGGACGCCCAGGAAGAGCAGGGTAAGAGCGTGTGTGTGCGTGTGTGTGGAAATGGGAAGCGGCGGGGGTCATGTGTGGGTAGTACTGATGATAGTGTGTTGGTGGTAGAGGTGCTGTAGTGTTAGGAGTGTGTGTTTGTTTGAGTTTTGGTGTGTGTGTGCTACAAGAAAGCTTCCGTTGATGTTGTGCAAAACGTGTGTGTGGGAGTGAGCAGTGTAAGAGGTTAGGTTGTGTGTAGGAGTAAAGGAGGAGGAGTGTTGGGGTGGAGGAGGAGGAGGAGGAAGAGGAGGCAGTAGGCAAAGTCTCCCGTTAATAAAAGCCTTTCCTGACTAAATGTTCTGTAACACTGGTTAGACTAAGAGAGCTTATTATGTAAAGCCTGCTGATTTGATTCTTTTGTGCTGCCCGGAAAATCTAAAGCTCATTAGAATGACAACATGGAGGAAGGGGGGACGTCTCACACCGTCTCTTATTGGGAAAAACACTGACTGGCAAATGGAGGTGAAAGTCACGGCCGAGGCATTCACATTCAAGGCAGCTCTTATGACTGATTTGCGGGTCTCGCTCTGCTGTTGAGAGCCATGGCAGCAAACCCACCGCCCACCCACGCACCCCGGCCGTGGGTAGTAGCTCGGGGCTGCATCTAGATGTGGACTCTCCTGGTTTCCTGCTATCCTACCATGGATGTATTCATCTGTATTAACAGATCTTTGTCTTTCTGTTCCGCTTGTCCATTTGGACCTGTCCAATGTGAGGTGTTATCAGGGAAGCTTTTGCTTGTCAACTGCAAAGGCTCTTTGCAGCGACGCCCAAAGTCCTGTTGTCAGAAGGAGGGAGGACAGAGGGAGGGAGGGGCGTCCGGTTACTGGTGTCTTCCTGAAGACTCTGAGTCTCTCTCTCTCTCTCTCTCTCTCTCTCTGACTGTTTGATGGCCTGTCTGTGTGTGTGTGTGTGTGTGTGTGTGTGTGTGTGTGTGTGTGTGTGTGTGTGTGTGTGCGTGTGTGTGTGCGCGTGCGCGTGCGCGTGTGCGTGTGTGTGTGTGTGTGTCTGTCTGTCTCTGTCTGTCTGATGGTCTGACCGTGTGTCTGTCTGGTAGTCTGTCTGTCTGGTAGTCTGACCGTGTGTCGATCTGGTAGTCTGACCGTGTGTCGGTCTGGTAGTCTGACAGTGTGTGTCTGTCTGGTAGTCTGTCTGTCTGGTAGTCTGTCTGTCTGGTAGTCTGTCTGTCTGGTAGTCTGACCGTGTGTCTGTCTGGTAGTCTGACCGTGTGTCGGTCTGGTGGTCGGTCTGTCTGGTAGTCTGACCGTGTGTCTGTCTGGTAGTCTGACCGTGTGTCTGTCTGGTAGTCTGTCTGTGTGTCTGTCTGGTAGTCTGTCTGTCTGGTAGTCTGACCGTGTGTCTGTCTGGTAGTCTGACCGTGTGTCGGTCTGGTGGTCGGTCTGTCTGGTAGTCTGACCGTGTGTCTGTCTGGTAGTCTGACCGTGTGTCTGTCTGGTAGTCTGTCTGTCTGGTAGTCTGACCGTGTGTCTGTCTGGTAGTCTGTCTGTCTGGTAGTCTGACAGTGTGTCTGTCTGGTAGTCTGTCTGTCTGGTAGTCTGACCGTGTGTCTGTCTGGTAGTCTGTCTGTCTGGTAGTCTGACAGTGTGTCGGTCTGGTGGTCTGTCTGTCTGGTAGTCTGTCTGTCTGGTAGTCTGACAGTGTGTCTGTCTGGCCCCTGCAGAGCCCCTCCACAGAGAGAAGAGGCACGCCCACGACCACAAGAAGAACACCTGTCCTCTGCTGCTGGTGGCCGACTACCGCTTCTTCAAACACATGGGCCGCGGGGAGGAGAGCACCACACTCAACTACCTGGTGCGTATACACACACACACACACACACACACACACACACACACACACACACACACACACACACAGACAAAGTGCAAATAGCAATCTAAAATACAATAGGTGCTTAAGAGGGAGAATTGTGGTAGTACTTCTTGAAGAGATGAGTTTTGAGCCTGCAATGAAAGATGGACAGCGACTCTGCTGTGCTGACGTCAGTGGGCAGTTGGTTCCACCACTGTGAGGCCAGGACAGAGAAGAGCCGTGACCGTGTCGAGTGACCGCAGAGGCCTTGGAGTGACAGGGCAACCAGTCGGTCGGGAGAGGGGTATAGGGTTTGACCATGGCTTGGAGGTAGGAACGGGCTGTTCCTTTCATTGCCCTCTAGGCTAGTACCAGAGTTTTAAACTGGATGCGAGCTGCTACAGGGAGCCAGTGTAGGGAACAGAAAAGGGAAGTTGTGTGGGAGAACTTGGGGTGTTTGAACTTGGGGTGTTTCAGTTCTAGGGATTTAATGGCTGATGAGCCATTTTCATCACTAGTGTTAGTGGTACAGCTGTGTTCCTAATCTTCAGCTGGTGTCTGTGATGTTAGGGTTAGTGTTAGTGGTACAGCTGGTGTCTGTGATGTTAGGGTTAGTGTTAGTGGTACAGCTGGTGTCTGTGATGTTAGTGTAAGTGGTACAGCTGGTGTCTATGTTGTTAGGGTTAGTGAGTGTTAGTGGTACAGCTGGTGTCTATGATGTTAGTGTTAGTGGTACAGCTGGTGTCTGTGATGTTAGGGTTAGTGTTAGTGGTACAGCTGGTGTCTATGATGTTAGGGTTAGTGAGTGTTAGTGGTACAGCTGGTGTCTGTGATGTTAGGGTTAGTGAGTGTTAGTGGTACAGCTGTGTTCCTGGTCTTCAGCTGGTGTCTGTGATGTTAGTGTTAGTGTTAGTGGTACAGCTGTGTTCCTGGTCTTCAGCTGGTGTCTGTGATGTTTCTTTTCCAGATCGAGCTGATAGACCGAGTGGATGATATCTACAGGAACACCACCTGGGATGACGAGTTCAAAGACTACGGTGTGCAGATCCAACAGGTGAGGCATCTTTGTGTGTGTGCGTGTGTGTGTGTGCGAGCGTATGTGCGTGCGTGCGTGTGTGTGTGTGTGTGATGTACAGATCCAACACGTGAGGCAACTCTGTGTGTTTGTGTGTGTGTGTGTGTGTAGGTGTGCAGATCCAACAGGTGAGGCATCTCTGTGCGTGCGTGCGTATAGGTGTGCAGATCCAACAGGTGAGGTGTGTGTGTGTGTGTGTGTGTGTAAGTGTGCAGATCCAACAGGTGAGGCGTCTGTGTGTGTGTGTGTGTGTGTGTGTGTGTGTGTGTGTGTGTGTGTGTGTGTGTGTGTAGGTGTGCATATCCAATAGATGAGGGAGTAACTGTCGTTTCCTGGTGCAGACTTGCGTCAGTCAACACAAAGCAGGGGACTGAAGCTGAGGATAACTGCACTACTGATTCCATTTGGGGACAGTTTTGGGGACAGTTTTTTTTAAATAGTTGCTGAAAGCTGTCATTGTGTGGGTGGGGAAATCCAATTTGTTCCACTGGCTTTGGGAATGAATGGAGGCACTGACCCTGACCTCTGACCCTGAGCCTGACCTCTGTGTTTCCAGATCATCATCAACAAGGAGCCCACCAGGCCGCCAGCTGGCATGACGGGCAAAACCTGGTCCCACTACAACATGAAGGGCAGCCCGGGCAGAGCCAAGGAGGTGTGGGACGTGAAGAAACTCCTGGAGGTAAGAAGGGACTCATCACTCTGATGTTCACTGTGTGAAGTTGTTTGTTTTTGCTTTGTTTGTTTGAATCACTATTATACTGCTCTCTATACAGCAATTCAGCTCGGACATGGCAGACAATGCTTCCCAAGTGTGCCTGGCCCACCTGTTCACCTACCAGGACTTTGACGAGGGGACGCTGGGCCTGGCCTACGTGGCCCCCTCTAAGGCCATGGCCCTAGGGGGGCTCTGCCCCAAACGTAAGGACCCTCCGGTGTACTATTCACCCCTAGCTTGTTGTTCCCAGACCTGGAGCGTTTTCCGCCCTAGATCCGGTTCGTTTGCAATGAGAATGCAACCGACCCAACAAACCTATACAACCCACATTCTTTAGAAGCATGATGTTTAGCATACAGTAACTGAGAATTATAATACATAATTAAAGCTGCTTCGCAGCGATGAGGCGGGGCCAGGCAATTTCCGACAAGTTTAGGAGCAATAAGCGAGAGAATAGGACAACAAGAAAGTTGACATTCCAATGTTCATTTTGTACATTCGTATCGTAAAACATTTGTAAAACATTTTGATGCGTTGTAAGCTCGATTTTGATAATTCAACAATGGTCAATGAGTTTGTGAATTACAGTCTGAAGATCCAGTGTAGCAAGTTTGGTGTTAATTGATTGAAAAATGTTGGATGAGATATGTTTATTAATTTTTACAGGTTTTGTTTGCTTTTCTTCATAATTGAACATTAACTTCAGCAGCTGTGTACTCAGTCAGTTGCCAATCAATCGATTTAGTCATTGTAATCCTCGGCGGGGGTGGGGTAGGGTTGCCAACAGCGATGTCTCAGATTCGTGGAGCTTGCGTTGGATTGTGGGTAACGTAGTTTTCTCTGTATGAAGTGTTGGTTTCAGAGGACAGAATTAAACATATTTTAAAAAATTCAATTTTTGAGATAAAATTCCGAAAGAAATCATACTACATCTTGGATATGTGGCTAATGTTGTCACTTTTTATGAGGATGATCAGACATTGATTTGGCGAGAATTAATAGGAACTATATACAGAACTGTTAACAGTAAAACTTTTTGATGTGCTGTGGGCTCAATTTTTCATATTTCAAAAATCTGTGAGGATCGTTTGGTAAGGACAGTCTGAAGATACAGTTGGATCAATTTTGGTGTCAATTGAACTAAAAATGTGGGAGAAGATAGGTTTGATAGGTTTAACAGTTTATGAAGAAATCAGAGTGATGGACTTCAAAATTCCTGCAAGGTCAAAGCGTATGAAAGTTTTGTCTCACTTGGGCCTACATTCACGTGGTGGTTTTACAGTGATAGCACCTATGGCTGATTTGTTATGATTTTTTAAAGTTTTAAACTTTAGCCTGTTGCTGTAGCGCCACCTTCAGGTTTATTGACCTACAATGCAGGTTGAGGACTTTGGGTATAGTACTGGAGCTATGTGCAAATTTTGGTGATTTTTTGTCCACGGGAATTTAGACTTCAGTGGAAGATGGAGAATAATAATAATAATCAGAATTCCTGCAAGGTCACAGTGTATGAAAGTTTTGTCTCACTTGGGACTACATTCGCGTGGTGGTTTTACAGTGATGGCACCTATGGCTGATTTGTTATGATTTTTTAAAGTTTTAAACTTTAGACTGTTGCTGTAGCGCCACCTTCAGCTTTATTGACCTACAATGCAGGTTGAGGACTTTGGGTATAGTACTGGAGCTATGTGCACATTTTGGTGATTTTTTGACCACAGGAAGTTAGACTTCAGTGGAAGATGGAGAATAATAATAATAAGTAAAACATTTTGATGCATTGTAAGCTCAATTTTGATAATTCAATAATCTGGTCAATGAGTTTGTGAATGACAGTTTGAAGATCCAGTGTAGCAACTTTAGTGTTAATTGATTGAAAAATGTGGGTTACAGGTTTTGTTAGCTTTTTTTTCATAATTGAACATTAACTTCAGCAGCTGTGTACTCAGTCAGTTGCCAATCAATCGATTTAGTCATTGTAATCCTCGGCGGGGGTGGGGTAGGGTTGCCAACAGCGATGTCTCAGATTCGTGGAGCTTGCGTTGGATTGTGGGTAACGTAGTTTTCTCTGTATGAAGTGTTGGTTTCAGAGGACAGAATTAAACATATTTTAAAAAATTCAATTTTTGAGATAGAATTCTGAAAAAAATCATACTACATCTTGAATATGTGGCCAATGTTGTCACTTTTTATGAGGATGATCAGACATTGATTTGGCGAGAATTAATAGGAACTGTATACAGAACTGTTAACAGTAAAACTTTTTGAAGTGCTGTAGGCTCTATTTTTCATATTTCAAAAATCTGTGAGGATCGTTTGGTAAGGACAGTCTGAAGATACAGTAGATCGATTTTGGTGTCAATTGAACAAAAAATGTGGGAGGAGATAGGTTTGATAGGTTTTACAGTTTATGAAGAAATCAGAGTGATGGACTTCAAAATTCCTGCAAGGTCAAAGCGTATGAAAGTTTTGTCTCACTTGGGACTACATTCACGTGGTGGTTTTACAGTGATAGCACCTATGGCTGATTTGTTATGATTTTTTTTAAAGTTTTAAACTTTAGACTGTTGCTGTAGCGCCACCTTCAGGTTTATTGACCTACAATGCAGGTTGAGGACTTTGGGTATAGGACTGGAGCTTTGTGCAAATTTTGGTGATTTTTTGTCCACGGGAAGTTAGACTTCAGTGGAAGATGGAGAATAATAATAATTATAATAATAATAATAATAATAATATAGGCAAATACAATAGGGTTCCGGCAGCTACGCTGCCTAGCCCCTAATGATAAACTTTTCTTGGGTAAAATTTTCATCCACCCTCAGAACAATGTTATCATTCAAACTTCAATGAACTTGTAAAAGCTCCATGTTTGTTTGTTTGTTTGTTTGTTTGTTTGTAGCATACTACCCGTCTCCCTCTGTCAGGAAGCCCAGCTACCTCAACACCGGGCTGACCAGCACAAAGAACTATGGGAAAACCATTCTCACCAAGGTGAGTCACTTCCTCTTCCTGTCTGTCCCGTGTCTCACCGGTACACTCTAATTGAACTCTACAAGGCAGAGGAGCTTGTCATCCTGTATTGCGCAATTCGTAGTCTGGCTCAACGGATGTGATTTTTCAGAACGGCAGGAAGCTAAATGCTAGTGGCTTGTCTTCAACTCTCTCTCTCTCTCTCTCTCTCTCTCTCTCTCTCTCTCTCTCTCCCCCTCCCTCCCTCCCTCCCTCCCTCCCTCCCTCTCTCTCTCTCTCTCTCTCTCTCCCTCTCCCCCCGTCTTTCTCTCTGTCTGTCTATCTTCCCGGCAGGAGGCGGACCTGGTGACGACGCACGAGCTCGGACACAACTTCGGGGCAGAGCACGACCCCGACAACATCTACATCTGCGCCCCTACCGACGACGACGGGGGCAAGTACGTCATGTACCCCATCGCCGTGAGCGGAGAAAACTACAACAACAAGGTACTGCCGCCGGTCACCGGGTCCCAGCGTCGTTGGCGGCACAGCACAGTGCCCCCCCCCTCTCTCTCTCTCTCTCTCTCTCTCTCACACACACACTCTCACATACACACTTACACTCTCCCCCTCCCTCTCTCTCCCTCTCTGTATCTACCTCTCTCTTTCTCTGTCTCCCCTTCTCTCTCTCTCTCCCCCCAGCGTTTCTCTGCCTGCAGTAGGATCTCCATAGGGAAGACGCTGCGCTTCAAGGCGCCAGTGTGCTTCCGCGAGAGGAACAGCAAGGTGTGCGGGAACTCCCGCGTGGAGGAGGGCGAGGACTGCGACCCCGGGCTGCTCCACATGAACGACGACCCCTGCTGCTCCGCCGACTGCAAGTTCCGACCCAGTGCTCAGTGCAGGTAGGTAGGCCTGAACACGCACTCTCCAGAACGCACGGCCAACGAACGATACACTCTCCTGAACACACAGCCAACGAACGATACACTCTCCAGAACACACAGCCAACGAACGATACACTCTCCTGAACACACAGCCAACGAACGATACACTCTCCAGAACACACGACCAACGAACGATACACTCTCCAGAACACACAGCCAACGAACGATACACTCTCCAGAACACACAGCCAACGAACGATACACTCTCCAGAACACACAGCCAACGAACGATACACTCTCCTGAACACACAGCCAACGAACGATACACTCTCCTGAACACACAGCTGATGACGCGCGCCTTCAGATGGTGGCTTTGGGAAGAACACACTTGATATCGATAGATGCATTTTATTTTACAGAATCATGTTAAAAGTCAAACACAAGGTCATAGCATTCAGAATGTCAATGACAAAGTGCCATATCTCCATGTAAGCCACTCTACCCCACATCAACAAGATGTCTCCAGGTATATCATGACACTGATTCAAAGAGACACCTACGTCCACACACTGTGGCTGGTCTCTCTGAGTTCTGGTGTTTCCTGTTCTCCCTCCAGTGACAGGAACAGCCCGTGCTGTAAGAAGTGCCGGTATGAGCGGGCAGGAAAGGTCTGCCAGGAACCCATCAATGCCACTTGCAAGGGCATGTCTCGCTGCACAGGTAAGACAGCACCCCCCAGTGGACTCGAGCAGGAACTACAGCTGTCGATTCATCGTCTCCATCCACTCACTGCCTACAATGCAACGTTATTTTCTTCTTGTTAAAAGACACAGACCGAATGAGGTGTGCCCATATGAGGACGTTAAGTCTTGTTTACTTTCGGATCTACCACCTGTCCCCTAGGTAACAGCAGCCAGTGCCCAGCCCCTGACGACGCCCCCGACAACAAAACATGTGTGGACAGCGGCAGGTGTCATGGAGGGGAGTGTATCCCCTTCTGTGAGGCCCTGCAGAACCTGCAGCCCTGCGCTTGCAACGGTGAGCAAACAAACACACACACACACACAATCCTGGACGCATAACACAAAACATACTCCTCCTACCTGGATAACTCTGGCGTATTCAGCGAGATTTGATGCACCAACAAACTGCCCATCATACCTGACCCTCGTTCCCCTGCAGAGACAGAGGACTCCTGTAAGGTGTGCTGCCGGAACAAAGATGGCGCTTGCCATCCGTTCGTCCAGCCCAACGACGACTTCCTGTACCTGCGCAAGGGGAAGCCCTGCACCGTGGGCTTCTGCGACGAGGGGGTGAGCCGGCACTTCCTGTGGCGCTGAACCCAGCAGGACGGGGAGGTGACTTCACTCTGTCCTGCCTGACGTCCCCTCTGGTGTTCTCGTCCTCAGGGGAAATGCATGAAGCACGTCCAGGATGTGATCGAGAGGCTGTGGGATTTCATCGACAAGCTGGACATCAACACGTTCGGTGAGTGCGGGGGGGTTGGGGGGGGGGTTGCAGAGAGAGAGAGAGGTCTGCCACTCGTGAAAAGGAAGAATGTGAACTGACAGGGAAATGATGCTGATTGCCTCCCCCCCACCATCTCAGGGAAGTTCCTGGCTGACAACATCGTGGGCTCCGTGGTGGTCTTCTCCCTGGTGTTCTGGATCCCTCTCAGCATCCTGGTGCACTGCGTGGTGAGACGGTCCTCCTCCCCTCCCCTCATCCATTCCTCACCCTCATCCATTCCGATTATGATCCTGATCCAACCCTCCCCTCTCTGTTCCTGCTGCCCTGACATTAGGGCTGGGTATTGGCAAGGATCACAATATATTGCGATACGATACATATTGCGATACATTGCAATACTCTACATAATTTACTGAAAATGTAAAAATAGAGCTGAAAATAGAAGTCCATCCCCCGCTCCCTGGAGGTGATCCTGAGGGCGGAGGGAATGAGAGGACATTTTAAATCCATTTAAATCATGAATAATGTATTGATGATTGACTTCTATCCTTCATTTTATACATGACTGTATATGTCTCTTCCGTCTTGTTCTGTATATTTCCCTTTTATATTTTTTATGTATCAATACTGTGCCCCTGAAAATCGGTACAGTATCGCGGGACAAATATTTCTGTATTGATTTTATTGCACAGTCCTACGTGACATGTCTGGTTATTTCTTCTGTAGGACAAGAACCTTGACAAGGAGTACGAGGAGAACACCAAGTCTTTTTATTTCCCAAGTGTAAGTTCCTCTCTTCCATCTATTCCATGACACACACCTAACCAGATGCCATGTTCACTAACAGCTACATGTGCTAGTTTGCAGCCACTTCCACTAATATGCCCAACCTGACCTCACAGAGAGAGAGAGAGAGAGAGAGAGAGAGAGAGAGAGAGCATGAGAGAGCGAGCCTATGTTAAGGTGCCTGCACACTGCCTCAACCAACGCCAACCGACTCCTAACACTCAGCATTCTAAAGGCCAATTTATACTTCGTCGTACGACAGAGAGAAATGACGTCACCGTCGACACGTTTTTGTGTCAGACAGGGGTGTCTTGCACCTACCAAACTTTCTAATGTCGCAGATGCCGTCACTTTCGTCACACAGCTGTGATTGGATAGCTAGATAGAAGGCGCGTTCGTTGCCATGGATATGCTTTGACTTCCTTGGTTAGCGGACATCCTAAAATAACGAACGTGCATTTCCTCGTCCATCTCATCTGTTGAACAAGCAGGTCCCCTTGAATTTCTCTTGTTCTGCTGAGTGGACGAACAGACTACCTTCTCTTTCTTTTCCTCTTCTCTCTCAACAAAATCAAATGTAAAATCTCTTCCTCCTCTTCTATAATCTCGTCTATTTCAGCCACCGGCGCCGGTCCAGCGGCCATCATTTGCGCAATGTAAACAATGTAAACAGCTCTGAGTGTGATGTTTTGCGTCTGCAAGTTACCATGGAGGTGATCAGACACTTCGCTGAAGTGTAAACGCTAAATGTCGGTTGACATTTTTTTTCTGTGGACAGACATTTGTCGTACAACACTTGTCAACTGAGTATGAATTTAGTTTTAAGTTGGCAGTTGCTGTTAGCATGTTGGAAGTTTAAAATGGAGCTGCAAAATTCATCCAACCAATGCCAACAGGCACTACAAACATGGCACAGCAATCCAACGTTGGTGTTGGTATGCGTTGGTTGGGGCGGTGTACATGAGGAGCATGAGTCAGTCGGGCCGTCTGAGCACCTCTGGGCTGAGCGCTCAGTCTTCAGATCAAATGACCTGTCCGTCACTGTTTGCCTTGGCCCCTCCCCCTTGCGGAACTGCAGCAGATGGTGGAAGTCTGTAGTAGAGCCCCGCCCTCAGGTGAGTGGGAGGGGCGTGGCTTGGTCTGGAGGATGGGGTAAGAGTGCACGATTGGTGTCACATGATGATGATGATGATGATGATGCTGCACTGACAAGGTCTCTGAGGAGTTGTACAATGTGTTTGTGAGGCCGAATGCACACAGATTTTGCATCCACTGCTGTTTACGGTCAATGTTGGATGGCATTGATGTTAGACTGTCATGTGTGAGCTGTAGCCTACAGTTTGACAGTGTGTGGACTTTTCAGTTGGAAGATCTGTGTGTGGCTCTGTTCTGTTGGATGGTCAGTGCAGTGTTAATTTCATCGACGAAAATTACAAAAAATTATTCGTCAATGACTTTTATTTAGTTATTGTCACAAGACAATAACTAAATAAAAACGAATTTATGATGATAAAAAACTATGACAAGATCTATTGACATTTCATCAACAAATAAAAACTAGATGAAAATGTTATGGAGGGACGATTTGGAAAGAGATCCAATCAGAATTCCCAGATTTCTGTGAAAGTCGTGGCTCACGCTGAAAAAATATCGAACACAGGCAAGGAGAGCACATAGAAATGTCATTCAGTAGCTTTGTCTGTCAGTCTAATAGATGTTTCCTCCATATGCGTTTTGAAATTCTAGAGAAATGGTTAAATAATACATTACATTCTAAACCCATTCGATTTTAGTCTACTAAATCTACTGTAGATTTAGTCGATTAAAATCTTAATGCTATTTAGTCAACTAAAACTAGACTAAAACTAAAACAATTCGGATGACTAAAACTAAATAGCATTTTAGTCAAAAGACTGTCTAAAACTAAATCAAAATTTGCTTTCAAAATTAACACTGGATCAGTGTGTGGCTGTTCTGTTGGATGGTCAGTGTGTGGCTGTTCTGTTGGATGGTCAGTGTGTGGCTGTTCTGTTGGATGGTCAGTGTGTGGCTGTTCTGTTGGATGGTCAGTGTGTGGCTGTTCTGTTGGATGGTCAGTGTGTGGCTGTTCTGTTGGATGGTGAGTGTGTGTTCCGTCCCGCTAGTGTCGCTGGGAACAGACTAGGTCTGCTGCTCCACTCAGTTCCAACGCATCCATAGGCTTCTCAAAGCAACAATATCTTTCGATTTGAATGAATACGAGTTGGAAATGGAATGGAACTCAGCCAGCCTCAGTCTCCGACAACGACGTAGCCACCGCCTTGACCGCCTGTCTCCCCTCCCCTGTCCTCCCCCATCAGAACGCAGAGCTGGAGTCGGCGTCCGTGCGCATCGTCAAATCTCCTCCGCCTCCCTCCTTCTCCGCCGCCCGGACCACGCCCTCCTTCCTGCCGCATCAGCAGCCCCAGAGCGGGGCCCCGCCCCAGGCCAGCGGCAGTACCCCGGCCCCGGGTCCCAGCTGCGGCCCTGCCCCGGCCAGCGCAGGGGGGCCGAAGGCCGAGGTCCTGCCCACCATCCAGGAGGACCCCAACGGCGACTCTCACCTGGGAGAGGAGGTCCAGGAGGAGGACTTCCTGTCCGCAGCGCCAGCAGCTGCAGCCGGCTCCTCCTTCGCCACCAAGGCTTCCTACGAGGATCTGACGGAGCAGAGCCCCCCGTCCAGGGACCACCACCACCGCCGCCTCAAGAGACAGGCCTGCGTGGACACTAAAGAGACGGAGTGCTGAGAGAGAGAGACGTTTCAAAGACGCAGTATGCATTTTAGGGGACATGCATACCAATATTCAAATGCTTGTAGATGGATATAGCTATATGATGTATACTTCATTTCATTGACATAATAATACACACCCTCACACCCAGACCGTGTGGTTGATACCTGAATGTTGGGTATCTTTAATATCTGTCTATATTTAACCCAGGGTTCTGATCAGCACAGAGCCAAATAAAGTACAGGTTCTGTTAGCTCAGCTGGAAGATCTGAATTCAAACCAAATTAAGTTCAGTCGGTGCTCCAGTATTGTTGTAATGCCAGTGACTGCAGGTTAGGATAGAGACTGAGCGGTTGTCTGTATACCATGACTAACGTCAGTCTACTGCTGGGTTCAGGTCAGTCTACTGCTGGGTTCAGGTCAGTCTACTGCTGGGTTCAGGTCAGTACTGCTGGGTTCAGGTCAGTCTACTGCTGGGTTCAGGTCAGTCTACTGCTGGGTTCAGGTCAGTCCACTGCTGGGTTCAGGTCAGTCTTCTGCTGGGTTCAGGTCAGTCTTCTGCTGGGTTCAGGTCAGTCTACTGCTGGGTTCAGGTCAGTCCACTGCTGGGTTCAGCACAATCGGGCGGAGGTCAAATGTTCTTTTTTTTTTGTTGAGTTGATACTTTTGAAATAGTCATGTTTCTTGTTTTTATTACTGTCAGATGTAAATGTCATGTTCTGCCACATCCTTGCCTTTCTGTTGTCACTGAGGGCTGAACCTTTAGCTGCAAGTCAGAACTGTGACCCTGTTGTCCCTACCACACCTGCAGTCTGTGAATAAGACAAATCATTCACGGCCTGATGTTCACATGGAATGCTAATGCTTAATGAAAGGTGGGATAGTTAAGTCGTTATGGTCTACGTATGGAAATGACAAATCCAGACTGATTGCTAAAGACTGGCCAGGTTATCTGACGGGACCATGTAACTCCATTGGACCTACAGTAGTAAACAATACAATAGTGTTTAACACGCAAGTCAGTGCTGCACTGGGAAGTATTGCTATTTTCACTGGAAATTGTATGTCTGTGTTTATAAATATATATATTATTTCTCTTTTTACTTTTATTTCACCCGGGAAACCCATTGAGACAAAAGTCTCCTTTTCAATTGTGCCCTGGCTACAAAGCAAAGCACTACAAAAGCAGCATGCATTAGAACAGATAAACATTATGACAGTCGGCAACATTATTTAAAAACTGTCCAAAACAGCCCCAGTTTATCTGGCTTTTGAGAGCTCAGGTGAGAACCGAACCATATATCTGTCGTCTCCTAAAAGGAGCAGGATTGTCAGCAATAGTATTAAAAACGTTGGAGGAATATGCAAGGGCCAGGTCTGGACCAGTTATGAGGGACGCCCTGCTCAAATCACATATTTAAACCCCTCAGCATCATTTCACATTCTTAATACAGCCAATAGGGAAAAACTCCATTGGATGAGCATCTCTGAGGCATGTGGTGAGTATAATGTCAAAGATCTGGACCTACATTTCACATTGGGACATATTGGTTTAGTTAGGTCTTTAAAACTGTCAGATGTTTCTGTTTCCCAATCAAGGTTAAAATCAGCCATAATTAACAATTCTGTAGCTGAATAGGAAGAGAAAACATCTGGTCTATAAGCCCCCATCACGGTCACCTGGCTGCCTTCCCCAAGAGTTACTGACAGAGCCAGACATTCAGACTCTTTTGGAACAGAGGTTGAGTCCAGCACAGATAATGGAAAACATGTTCTAACAGATTGCTACAACATGTTTCCCTTTACCGTCTGCTATAAAAAGGTATAAACCACCATCTATAGTATATCAGAATCTGAGTCAGGCTGGGTCAGGGTTACGGCCCGTGAACTTGACCCATCATCATCATCATTCCAAAGTTATTTGAGCACTCAGGTCAACAAATGGAGGAATTCATCACTTTTATTTGGATTATGTGCATTATCAGTTACCCCTGATAAGAGAATCCCTCTAAGGAAAAAGTAGTGCCTTTCTGAAGTTGAGCTGAACATGTCTGTACTTTTACTGCAATAGAAATGTGCAGAATCCTCCAAGCTGAAATACTGCTGCCAACAAGCTGGGGTGGCTAGCAGTGATATCAGTCTGTGGTAAAGTGTTATTTCCCCAGTACTCTGAGAACCACTTTTGTTTTGAATACATCTGTGCCAATATTGTCAGCTTGTGCTACACTTTTCTATTGCCTCTTCAATATGTTCAGCGTATTAGATGTTGAGGTCTTATTGTACACACTGGCTTCATGTCCTGTCATGTACAGTAAGTACTGAATGCTCTGGATTAATAAATGCCTCTATGTTCCACATGCACCCCCTTGTAATTTCTTACTGTAATGGCGTACATACAAAAAAAATAATAATAATAATTATTCACATTAGAAACTGTCCAATGCGACAGGCTTCTCCAATGACACGGGCCTGTCCACGGTTTTCCTCCGACATATTTTTCGTCATGTATTCGCTTTCGTAGCGTGCCCAGTGCTGAGGTCGGGGTTCAGGGGTCACTGAGCAGCAGGCTGTCCTCGGGGTGCTGGGCGTCGACGTCCCCCCAGTAAGGCAGGATGAAGGGGAGGTGGGCCACCCGCCCCTCCAGCAGCCCCCACAGGTGCTCCGCCACAAACTGGTTCCCCCTCTCCGACAGGTGCAGGCCGTCTGAGAGGAACACGCTGAAGTCCTGGAGAGAGACGAACACAGCTTCACTCTAGAACACACAGCCTCAGCCAGGGACTACAGCAGAAACTCATGATAAACAGCACAATTATAGCCATTACACAGACTTCTTGTACCCCAACACCACAGCACAGACCTACCCCACAACATAGACCTACACTACAGTATAGTCCTTCACCACAACATAGACCTACACTACAGTATAAATCCCCTTCACCACAACATAGACCTACACTACAGTATAGTCCTTCACCACAACATAGACCTACACTACAGTATAGCCCTTCACAACATAGACCTACACTACAGTATAGTCATTCACAACATAGACCTACACTACAGTATAGTCATTCACAACATAGACCTACACTACAGTATAGTCATTCACAACATAGACCTACACTACAGTATAGCCCTTCACAACATATAACTGCTGCGGGTGCCGCACATTAGCGTACATGAGTCCACTACGTCCAAACAAAGACGTAGTTCATCGGAAACCTCACCTGTCCATCTCTCTGCATGAGAGTCCAGAGGTCCAGCGCGGTGGCCCCGCACTGACCTGCTGCCTGCACACACGCCTGGGCGTACCGGCCCGCCTCCGCGTTCAGACGGTTCAGGGGACAACCTGCCAGGATAGAGGGAGGGAGGGAGAGAGAGAGAGAGAGAGAGAGAGAGAGGAAGAATAGTTAGAGAAAGAGTGAGAGACAGGAGAGACTCAAGCTGTGTTCGGAATCGCTCCCTCGTTCCCTCACTCCCTATTCACCATGTAGTGAACTACCTAGGGAACGGAGAAAATGTAGGGTACATGCACTGTTCCCTGCAAATCAAGGTGAATTGTGGGTAATAAATAGTGGACTATATAGGGAACGAAAATCCGTGGAGAATTCGGACACTACAAACAAAATGGCTGACGCCCTATATAGTGCATATAGTTCAGTGAATAGGGAGCGATTCCGAACACAGCTTCAGTGTGTTTGTCATGGTCAGCACGTAGCTCAGGAGGGAGAGCAATCGTGCCACGCCGTCGCCTCACAGTAAGAAGGTCCCCGGGCCTTTCTGTGTGGAGTTTGCATGTTCTCCCTGTGTTCGCTAGGGTCTACCCCCATAGCCCAATACGAAAAACATGCAGACGAACAGATTAGATCGCTAACGCTGTCCGTCTGGTCTGCTCCCAGGTGCCCTTGGGGGAAGTACAACAGGATGTGTTAAGAGCAGGAGAAGAATTTAATCGGTGGATGCTCCTCTGTGTGTGTGTGTGTGTGTGTGTGTGTGTGTTTCGGTGTCGCCGCCTCCCGACACTGTTTGATGTGTGTTTCCCTGTATGATGAATAAAGATGTTTGTTGTTTTGTTATGAATGTCTGTGTGCACATGTGAGAAAGGCACATCACTTTTCAGTTCACACTCCTTCTGCCAGGCTTCCTCGTGAAGAGGAGGAGGCGTGATGAAGATGACCTTGTCTGCAGGTACACCCGCTGACCCCAGGAGTCTGGCGATGTCCTTCAAGTTCTCCGAGTATTCCTGCAGGGGGACGTGCTGCTGCGGGTTCTTATCTGGAAAAGTTGAGGGGCGGGATCAGACGTAGACATGTCTAGATAGAACACCCTCTGGTTGTACACACACTAGAAGGGTTTAGTGAGTATTCACCGAGAGAGATTTCACTTGCCTTTCAGAGCACAATCGTTTGCTCCGAAGAAGACCGTGACTGCCGCTATGTGTGTGTCAGGAGCCTGGCCGTCAGCGCGGAGGATGCGGGGCAGGACGATCTTCGCCCACCTCGAGTTGTAGCCCGACAACCCTCTGTTCACCACGTCACATTTTCTGGCGGGACAAAATCTTCATTCATTCACTCCCGTTTGGCTTGGGCAACAGTTTCATTTACATTAACGTTGCAAGTTTCAAGTGAGCACGTAGTCTATATGTTTTACGATTAAAACTGACCTGGCTAGTTTGTTGGCGATGTCTGACCCCCATCCGTTAGCTGAGAACGAGAACTGAAAGAAAGTTATGTCCAGTGGGTAACGTTAGCTAGCTAGACTATTATACAACAGTGGGCCGACCCTCATTGATTTACCTGAGTGATGGAGTCGCCAAATAGTATTACTTGCGGCCAAACAATGCTCTTTAATTTGGACATAGTTACTAAAATAGTGTTTATTTTGATTTGTCTTTGTTTACAAATGGGAGCTCATTGTCGGGGAATACGTTACTACCACGAGCCATGGAGGTATAATGCGACGAGCGCGCAGAGAAATACAATTCAATCTGTAAAATGCGCCATCTGCTGTGTGGGAATGGAGTTGGCCGATTCCCTCCGCGGGGAGTGGGACTGATTATGCTTTGCAGCCATAATGTATCAGTTTGGCGAAGAGAATAAAGTACAGTGAGGCACTATATCATCTGTGGGGGGGAAAAGCTCAACATCTGCATTGAATTTTCCCTCGAAGTGTTGACTGAGCTTCGCATGTGTGACCAACAGTCAAAATATTACCGAAGCGAAATCAAGCCGTAGTCATTGATTCCTAGAGCTGAAACTCACTACTGTGGATGGGATGCTTTCCACACCAGTTTATATTTGATATAGTTTAGAAATTAGCTATGTTAATACAAAACAAATGTATACTCGAATGAATTAATCGTATTCAATCAACTGAATGTGTCTTCAATAAGTGAATGATATGACGGGGTTTTGGACTTTTTTTTAGAAGAACACACATTTGTTTAGCTGAATTACAGGTACGTCCCCTTTAACTGAAGTTAGGTGGATCTCAAAGGAAGTGAAGTGTCAAAATACAAGTCCGCCCTAAATAGAAAGAACCACAGCCCGCTACTTTGACCAAACAACAGCCCCATGCACAGCCATAGAAGTGGCTTAGAACACATCCCAGTCGAAGGTATGCCCTGTGTATTTGTGCATCACGCTCATGATTGCCACTTATTTGGTATAGACGAGCACATGTAGTGCCGAGTAACTCCCCCGCTTGTTTTGGGGAAAGTATGGGTGGGGTGGATTATTTATCCTAGCAACGGGGTTCCGTTACGCAGAGGACACATATCTGGGATCATTCATTTAGCGTTACTAGTTTGACAAACAATCGTTTTAGTAGTGGCTTGAGCCCAGTGCAACAAGTGAAAGTGGTCGAACCTGAGGAATAGCCAGTTGATTTTGAGAAGTTGGAAGTTTTGATACGTTGTAGTTGTAGAGAGAGATGAGGACCGGCTAGTGCATGATAAGCAAGAGACTATGGCAGATCCGAGTTATGGGATCTCAATGAAATTTCAGGAGATGCATTGAACAGTAATAGCTGCAGGTGCTCCTGACCAGAGCGTGTAGGAGGGTGGGAGACATTGTCCATGATGGCCAGCATTTGTCTCTCCACCATCACTGTCACTGAGTCCAGTACAGCCCTCCTCATTATTTTGTCCATCCTGTTAGCATCAGCACACAACCGCATAGATGGCACTACAACAGACTGGTAGAATATATTGAGCAGTGCTCTACAGTACATCAAATGACCAGATCCCCCAGGAAGTGAAGTCAGCTCCGTCCCTTCTTGTGTAGCATCATATTACTGTGTTGATCATAATCAATGTGTACGATGGTTCCCCCTAGGATGAGGGATAACGCCAAAGCCATTGACTGTATAAGAACTCTAATAATGCTCATTATATCTTCAGAAAGGCAATACGTCTCTCTACAATGTATCAAAACTTCCAACTTCTCAAAATCAACTGGCTATTCCTCAGGTTCGACCACTTTCACTTGTTGCACTGGGCTCAAGCCAACTACTAAAACGATTGTTTGTCAAACTAGTAACGCTAAATGAATGATCCTAGATATGTGTCCTCTGTGTAACGGAACCCCGTTGCTAGGATAAACAATCCACCCCACCCATACTTTCGCCAAAACAAGCGGTGGAGTTATTCGGCACTACGTCAACGTATAGACTAAGCTATTCTCTCACTCCAGTGTGTGTGTGTGTGAGATAATATTATATTGTGGTTGTCTGCTGCAGGGAGGCTTGAAGGCAGAAGCACTGCTGGCGTCGTCATGGTGAAGAATGTTCCGGAAGGTCAAAAAGCGTCACAGTAGCAGCAGCTCCCAAAGCAGTGAGATCAGCACCAAGAGCAAGGTGGGCTATCCAACTGCTAACCCAACCGTCTAACCCCTAACCTGACCATCCAACTGCTAACCCAACCTTCCAACCCCTAACCTGACTATCCAACTGCTAACCCAACCTTCCAACCCTAACCTGACCATCCAACTGCTAACCCAACCTTCCAACCCCTAACCTGACTATCCAACTGCTAACCCAACCTTCCAACCCCTAACCTGACTATCCAACTGCTAACCCAACCTTCCAACCCTAACCTGACCATCCAACTGCTAACCCAACCTTCCAACCTCTAACCTGACTATCCAACTGCTAACCCAACCATTCAACCCCTAACCTGACCATCCAACCCCTAACCCAACCATTCAACCCCTAACCCAACCTTCCAACCTCTAACCTGACCCTACAACTCTAACCTGACCGTGCAACCTCTAAACTGACTATCCAACCCCTTACCCCACCATCCAATGCCCAACCCCCCAAAAAACTGAATAGAATTGAGATCATCACCAAACTGGTGCATCAATGTTGTTTTGACAAAATTGTAGATTTGTAACTGTGTTGTGTTGAATGGTGTTGTGTGTTGTTGTATTTTGTCATCTAGTCGGTAGACTCCAGTGTGGGAGGTCTGTCCAGATCCAGCACAGTCGCCAGCCTCGATACAGACTCCACCAAGAGCTCAGGTCAGTACACCTGTAGCCTGATATCAGATAGAATAACTTGTTACACCCTGTTGAGATCTTCAGTCTGGCGTTGTTTCCACTCGAACTGATTTCCGTGGGGGAGGGAGATTCGATTTTCCCTAACCAATCATGAGAGACCAATGTATCTGCCTTAATTTAACTTAATTTTAAGTCAATATGAGAAAACCAAAAAAATCATCTCTCCTTTGAATAAATGCATTCAAAGCAGAGTGCTGTTCGGATTTCAAAGTAATTGGTACTTTTAATCGCCATTGAACAGCCACTGTTATTACTCCTCTTTGGGTCCTCGACAATAGCAACAACGGTGTTAGTCCTGCCTGTGGCGCTAATTGGACCGCCCATTTTTTTCTTGGAGAAACCGCTGTTTCATGTAGCAACACCAGACCAATCAGTCAACTTCGGTTGATTCGAAGGTCGGGACCCAGACTAGTACATCTGCCTGCACATACCGTAGGCCTGTGCCTACTGTCTGACCCCTGACCTCTCTGCCCTGTAGGTAACAGTGTGTCAGAGGCGTGTGCAGAGTTCAGGGTGAGGTATGTGGGCGCCATCGAGAAGCTGCATTTTGACATGAGTCAGACCCTGCAGGAGCCACTGGGTCTCATCAGCTACATCGACGCAGCGCAGGTCAGAACCCGCCTGCCCCCAGGCTGCTGGGCATCACAGTAACACTAGAGACCAGCGGTGCCTCTAGCCATGTTTCCATCCACACGTTTTATGCGAATTAAGTTATATCGAATTAAAAATGCCTTATGGAAACAGTAAAATGCGATTTAAAAATCATGAAAATCAACAAAAAGTTTGTACTGTCGATCTCATCGGATTTTCTCTTGTTCGATTAAAGTCTTTTGTGATAAATGCTTTATCCCATTTAAAGCTCTAGATGGAAACGCACGTTCACTGGCTTTATTCGCATTCATATTTTTAGTGATCCTCACACAATTCGATTGACAAGTGGATGGAAACATGGTTACTCAAAACCCTATACAGCTTTATCATCTTATTTGAATGGTGAGTTATGTGATTTCCTCAGGTAATACTAGTATCTTCAAATGATCCTGTGTTGTTCCCTTTCGCAGCAAGAAGGGAAGCTGCCATTCGTGCCCGGAGACGAGGAGATGGTTCTGGGCGTGTCCAAGTACGGAGTTAAAGTGGCCTCCATGGACCAGTGTGTGAGTGGCTCCTTCGCTGTAAATAACACCGAAATGACCGCAGCAAGTAGTTCCTCTGTATCCCACAGCGTCCCACTGCTAGCATGAGGGCTTTACGCCCTATATAAACATATGATGTAACTAATTGCGGTGTATCTATTGTATTCCATGGTTTTTGAAGGCGTTGTCTGAATCTCGTCCTCTGTAGGAAGTGCTGCATCGCCATCCTCTCTACCTGATAGTTCGGATGCTGTGTTATGATGACGGTCTGGGGGCCGGGAAGAACCTGCTGGCCCTCAACACCACCGACACCAAGCAACAGGAGTGCAGCATCTGGGTCTACCAGTGCAGCAGCGCGGTGAGATCTTGGGTCCCGCCCACTGTAGCGCCAAACACACCGGCGCTATCGTCAGTCTAACGCAATAGGCGTTTTGGAATTTGTGTGCCGCCTAAAGGTGCGTTTGCCAGGATCGCGCAAAGTTTGACGCAAAGTAGGCGGGGCCGCTCATGGGAGTGTTGGGAGGCAAAGCTCATCTGGGGTGAGTTCAGCCCTGACAAAAAGGTTTACGGTGGTGCATTGAACACCCTGTGTGTTACGCAATTGTTGCACCTACTGTCCGGCGGGGTTTATTTATTCGTTTAGTGATTGGGTAACACCTCCAACCAACGCACCAACCAAACGAGAGAAAACCTACCTCAAAGCCCGTTGCACACCGTTTCACACTGTTTCGAGGAATTATGTCGTTCAACCCGGAAACCGTGGCAAAACGGTGCACACCGTTTTCAGATTGAACTCACCCCTGGACTGTTCTTGCCATCACTGAGGAGGAGGGACATCATTCCTGAGAAATCTTTGCATTGGGCACTGTGACCACTGTTATTACGATTCCCAGAAATAAAACATTAAGCTGCTGGCGTGCAAAAGAGCTGTCATCAAAACAAAAATAAATCTATTCAAACTCATGAAAATATTAGAAGGTGATTCGGGAAAGAGGGGGCAGTGTAGAGCACCTGAAACTATCTTCTAGACACCACCTGTCCAGAGCTTCAGACAGTAGAAAGAGAAGAAATCTCTAATATTATCATGCACTGAGCCAGGATCATTTGCATAGACATGAAGTAGGTAGGCAGTGCTTTATTGAGTGATGTAGCTTAACCTCTCGCATTGCAAACGACCTGTCCATATATGGGTGTGGAAGCCCTTGCAGTTCACATATATGGCACCATTACGCGTTGGAGTAAGCAATTTGAGTGTACTTATAGTAGACAATGGTTATCCACTAAAGATGTGGCTTATTACACCATTCACTGCCCCTTCTTCCCTGCATGAATTTAATAGTTTACTGTAAACAGTGAGTAGATAGACATTACATTACAGTCATTAAGCAGACGCTTTTATCCAAAGCGACTAACAATAATTGCATTTAACGTAGGAAAAGCCAATGTACTACTACTTGCCAGAACTCACAAAATAGACAGAGCATTTGGTTATCTGAAGATATGTTTCAGATGTTTGGATAGATCAGAGGGGCACTACAATATACTCCTAAATGTTGGCTTATAACAATTGCGATCATTTGAATTTAGTACTTTATTGACATAGAAAACGTATACCACCACATCTTTCTGTAGGCCTACAAATTAATTTCAAGTACCAGCCAGGGTTATCTGCTCACAATCAACTCTTAACATTTCACTTCCTTTCCTTCCCAACTCTATGCTCATTCATCATCCATTCTCACACACAAGGAGAAATACCAAAATGGGACCATTGTGCCTATAGTGCTTACCTGTTGCCAAATAGTGTTTGACTATATCGTTTGTCCAAGTGTGCCACAGTAATTGCCACCAGAGTGTGAGTATGCACGAGTATGTATGTATGTGTGCGTGCGTGTATGTGTGTGTTTATGTGTGTGTGCATGTGCGTGCGTGCGTGCGTGTGTGTGTGCGCGCGAGTGTATGTGAAAGAGAGAAAGAGACAGTGATATTAAAGTGTTTATCAAAGTCATATCGAAACTTAGGCCAATCCACAAAATGAGCAGATGTAGAGGGTTAGGGTTGACTACTGTGTTGTTTATGATACATGTCAGAGCATCTTCCACATGAAGATCTGTTCCAAGTCCTTGTCTCTGGTCTTTTGTGTGTTTTGCAGGAGCAGGCCCAGTCCATCTGCAAGGTTCTGTCTGCTTCCTTTGACTGTGCTCTGATCTCAGACAAACCCTAGCGCCCGAGGCACCTGAACTTTGACCTTCCTCACTAGAGGACACCAGTGGCCGCAGCAGTAGCCAATCAGGAGCCCATGTCTTCGTTTACAGCAGAGTCCCCTGACTTACCCAGCATGCTCTGCATCATCCACTCCCACCACCATTCATTAGTTATACCAACACCCAAGAGTCTTATGTTGTTTGAATGTAACTTAATCTAATTTAATGTAAATACAGAGTTGATCTGTTCATGTCGCTCGCGCGGCAGGGCTGGTGAAGTGCCTGTTTCGGATTGTAAGATTGTGGTCACTTGCTAATAATAGTGCATTCACAAATCCCCATTGACTTCCTTTGTGAAAGGAAGACAGTGGTAACATTGGTACGCCGCAGTCATTTTCTGTTCACCAGGGAGCACACGAGACTGTCTCACCGATGCTGTAGAACACCAGACCAACACAACGATGCTGTAGACCCCCCTTCCCTCCATCTCGCTGTCCTACGTTATCTCTCTCCTGTATGTAGAGACCCAAAGGGATTTATGAGGACACTAACAGGACCAATTCTGTTTTGTTTTTTTATTTCACCTCTCTTCCCCTCTTCCACCCCCCTCCTATCTTCCCTTACCGCGTGGTCTAGATGGGACTGGATCAGTCCCGTACGGTACAATAAAGGCATGCAATGTTAATTGACCATTACTGAATATAAGGTTGTTTTTTTTCAGCCTTCTTGACTTAGACTGCCTGTCTGGTGGTGTGTAGGCACACCTCCTTCCTGATCCCAGCTGTGAGGAACAGGGCCTTCCAGGTTCTGGAAGTCCCTGTCCACGGGAGATGGGGTTAGGCTATATGACAGTGCAACCTTGAGGGTACAGGCTGACTCTGAAGGAAATTGTTAGTCGGTTCAGAGAAACACTCATCACACACTGATCGTCGAAAGGAATCAATTGTGCCATGCAAGTCCTCTGTGCGCCATCTAGAGTCAAATTCCTTGTGTGTGAAAATGTACTCGGCAAATAAATCTAATTCTTAAGACTTTCCTGGTTATAAAGTTATTTTTCTTGAGACATTACTTAAACTTATTGAAACAATATTTACCTGGTAATAGTGAAAGTCAAGACTGGGAGACTCATAGCGTTTTCACTCGTTCTCAAATTCTCAAAGATTATTCTGGAGCTGGGGCACTGTGCAGCTTAGAAAAGATACATTGCACACTGAAAAATTGCAGTAGTTTTATAGCAGTTAGAACCATATCACAACATATGTACAATGTTGGAACATGGTGTTTTTTTTGTGGGAACGAGATGCATTGGAAAAAATACATACATTTATGACATAGTTCCACGTCACAACCTATGTACAATGTTAAACATGTTTCCAAAAAGTGTTAAATTATGCTAAGTTTGTGAAAATGTCACACCAATATGCAACCTTCCCGAATTAAAGTTGCAGTGTGTTTTTTTTGGGGGGGTGAGGTTGAAGATTGCCATTATACACTAATTAAAAACTGCACTGTACCTTCCAGGTGTCAGAAACGTTCTGTGCTTGCTAAGGGCAAGAGTGTGAAATATTAGCCTTCCTGGTGAGCTGGCCTTCCACTGGAGAATGGCCAACCACAGAATTTCACCATTCCTTCCTCTACCTCCTCCAGTAACTAGCTACTTTTTGATATTTCAAAAGTAATTGTGTTTCAGCTTGCGAGAAATGTTAAAAGCATTTACTTTTAGCTTTGTTTTTAGCAAAGTGACTAACTGATCAGTGGAATCAATCACATGGGACAATGCAACAGAGCAGGTGAGAACTAATTCTACCATCCATACCCTTTACATTCACACTAAAATACATTATTGCCATCAGTTATTCCCATTTTTGTCAAAACCACTACTGTGATACGGTTTCAAAAACTAACCTATAAATCAATAGTAAAACGTTTTTTGGCTTCGTTATTGAAATGACAATGCATTTTGCAACTGGTAATTCAATGTGCAATTTAGCAATTTAATCCTCAGTTAAGTTTGGATTATTTTGATTAAAAATCAAAGCTCAATCATTTCATATTGGTTTAATATATATTTTGGCCTCTTTAATGTTCCAGCGAAACAGAACCCCCAGTCTATTGCATTTACATAAACTTGTCATCACGCTCTTTTGGTGTCAAAATTCAAATGACCATGCAATCTAAAGACCCGCCCCTACTGCCTCTGATTGGCTAATTCTAATCTTAACCTAACCAACGAAGGCAACGAGTACCAGCCAATCAAAGGCAAACTAGGGCAGGTCTAGCTCCCAGCACTGACCCTAACCTTAACTCTAACACTAAATCTAATCTCTGTTCAGGAACTATAGCCTTCTGTTGCCAAGGGAACCAAGGGACACTTGTTTTGGACATGTAGGGTCCAGCTGGCCCAACGGACAACTGCAGGAAAGGGTTGAGGGAGGAGGTCTTCAGCTGGACCTGTGATTCAGCACATATCAATGTGTGTGTGTGTGTGTGTGTGTGTGTGTGTGTGTGTGTGTGTGTGTGTGTGTGGGTGCGTGGGTGCGTGTGTGTGTGTGTGTGTGTGTGTGTGTGTGTGTTTGTGTGCGTCTCGTGATCTTGTGTGAGTCAGAGTGGGAGTCAGATGGAGAAAATAGTCCATTATTTAGTGTTCAGGGTCCGTGAGCTGACCTGTGGGTCTGTGCAGTGCATACAGGTTGAACAGTAAACATTTCGGTAGCACTCACAAAGTCATTCTATAGCTTACTGATGTTTATAAGACATTATTCCATTCCGGAACCTTAGAATTTATTATAATCTCTTATATGTTAGAGCAGTTCTCTCTGTGTCTTTATAACTGGCTAAGGTTTGGTAGTTATAATGTATTGTGTAGCATGGATATATAAAACATATCTACCACATAATATTATAAATCTTGTTATAAAGTGTCATGCATGACTATAAACATTTATAGAGTTTTATGAAGCCTTGTAAGTGCATTATAATGTGTTATGAATGTGCATATGATGCATTATAAACATGGCATTCACAGAAAGTGTTAATAATTCAATATTTCAAATACACTAGTTGAGTAAGCTTGTTGAGATGGTGAAATGTATTGTATGTATTTTATGGTAGGCCTACTGAGTGAGAGACATAAATTAGTCAATTGAGAGTTTAGACAAGAGGCAAATAAATGTAATTGTTATTGTAGTCGGCTCTTTTGTGGTCTGGCTTTTTAGTAGCCTATGAATTGCTAATGTGTACGAGAACAAGCACCTACATCTTCAGCTTCTCATTTGAAACATCAACATAGTATGAATGATGTCAATTATTTGTGAATAATAATTTTAGTGTCTCAATCATTTATTCATACAGAATCCAACCAGCCAATAGTCCATTCTCACTTGGGACAATGTACTCTAACAGAGCATGAGAGCTTAGATTTGTCCTTTTAACCCAAATTAATTACAGTATATGCATCAAACATTCAGCCTGGATTTATTTTGTTCATTTGGCTGTGAAAATGTCAGAAAATGTCCCAGGAGTAAGTGCTTTTGCCCCTTTTACCAGGATCACTTCAGCTTTCAATTTGGCAGTTGTTTAACATTGCTGTATGTGTATTAATGTGTAATAACAGTAATAACTATATTACATATGTACAAGAAATTGTGTGGTTCTAGGCCTTTTAGAAATTTTTTATGGACTGTTTAGTCTGTAAATGTCCAGGCGTTTTTCAGCCTTTGTGGAACTGCCTGAAGCAGTTTCTGTCCAGCTGCAGACACAGGCCCACATTGCACTGCCCACGCTGCCAGGGTGTGCTCCTCTTGCACAGAACGCACTGTCGACATCCCATGCTGCTCTCTGCTGTTTCCCGTTGTCATGTCCAGTCATGGTGGAGACAGCGAAGTGGTCATGACTCAGGGTCTTCTTTGGCCTGCATGCCACTGCAACTCCTAGCAGGTGTGCACAGAGCTCTTCCTGGAAGGCCTGGCCTGTCTTCACTTCCAGTCATTTTGACCTCCGCCCCAGTGAATCCACAAGCTGCCCAAACATGACCCGGACAGCCATTCACCTCCATTCATTTTTTTTGACTAGGATTATGCAAAAACTACCTCGGTGGAGGGGTAGCATGGGCCAATTTAGAACGCATTCACAGGGCTGCCAAGTTTGACCAAAAACTTGGAGTGAGATGGTGGGGGGGGTTGATCATTTTTATTGTGATTGTCACGCGAGTTGTTGACGGGGGGGGCTGAAATGCGTGTATCTCACGCTCAATGCGGGAGATTTGGCAGCCCTGCATTCAATTTTGCAGTGCACAGAGCCATGAAAGGCATGCAGAGCAAAGGTCTGTGCTCTCTGAGCACTATTTCTAGTTGTTGATCAGTCTCCAATGAATTTGTTGAATTTATATAGCATTGTAGTGTAGTAGAGACAAGACTGTTTGGCCCTATCAAACATAATCATGTACTTCATTAGAAGTGCTGTGTGACATGTCAATGACATGATTCTTTAATAGAGAAATATTTGTCTAAAAATGATATTAGGCCTCAAACCGTCTTGAGGCCTGGCACCTGCGATCTTTACAGATCCCTGTTACATTCACATCACAAAATCAGTCCCTAAATACTCCACTTAATCCCATATCAGCTACAGTCCGCCAAGTGTGTGCTGTTCTTGAATGGAGGGAAGGGGTCATTCATACTGTATACTGTTTATACTGTATAGAAATGGTACTTGTTTACTTGTTTATTGTGTCTGTTTACTCATTTCTAAATTTGTAACTTGTAAATTTGTAATTAGTAAACTGAGTATTAGAGTTAATCTTGGAGTCGGCAATCACTGAGACTGTATATCGCACTGTATATACATGTGACAAATAAAGGAATCTTGAATCTTCAGTCCATCTCTATAAAATATAGTGGTGTTCAGCTTTAGTCCCATCCTTATATACTGTAGTAGCGAGAGTGGTGTTCAGGTTCAGTCCCATCCTTATATAGTAACAAGAGTGGTGTTCAGGGGCCTCATTTATCATTGAGGTACGCCTTCTTTTACACGGTCTTTTTCGCGAGTTCAGGCGTACGCCATTTGCCCCCCCCACATTGCGATTTATCAAGCCGTAAGGGCGAAAATTTAGTCGCCTTTCTCCGCGCTTTTGTACGACACCTCTCAAGTTGTCCTACCGATTTACACGGTGTTCTACGCCCTTCTTGAACACAGGGGGAACTGGCGACGCAGGTGGTGCGTCGGTGAATTACTATGTTTGACGGAGAGAATAAGAGCGACAGTTCATGAACGCACAATCATGTAGGCTACTAGGCCAATTCAGCACAAACATATATCGCAATGCAAGATTAGACGTGTCCTCTAACCGGCTCATTCATGCTCCGATATGGATTTGTTCCCAAAACGGAACCTATGCGCTGTCCCAAACCTTTCCGCGCTATATGTCACACACCTAATGCAGGCACTCCATCAAACGGCAATAATTGACCAATTAGATTGTCATTAATATGTGATCATGTGGACCTGTTTGCTCTTTGGTAAGCATATAAATGACAGTCCTCCTGTGCGTAATGCGAGCCTAAATGAATCCGGCGCTACTTGGCCTACTGGCCGAGATAGAACTCCAAAGAGGTGACGGCGATGGCGACTGCACCCACATAAGGGCACCATCAGTGAATGAATACGTCTATGTGAATCGCTAAAATGTGCACACTATAAATACCCAAATCATATGTGACGCCGACATGCTCATCACAAGTGTAGTGGCACGGTGGCCTGGCTCCACGCATGACTCATTCATCCTGGCGCACAGCAGGGTAGGGCTAGACTGGAGGCAGGCGCTGCGCGTGACGGCTGGCTTGTTGGTGTGTGCATAGCCAAGATACATATTCTTTGTCTTATTTACTTTAATCTTTATTAGCATTTTCCATCCATACAACGACAATACAATAAAACATAAAAACTTACAATAACAGCTTATGGGTACTTCCATCCATGCAGCTTTTTTTTCTTACTCAAATATGACAATTTTAATATTAGTGGTATCATCACACTTCCTTCTATAATCCATCCATTTTTCCCATCTCCCTTCAAACTTTCCTTCATGCATCCTCAATGCATGCGTGAACCTCTCCCTAACATACATCTCCTCCACAACACCCAGCCACTGCTCCTTGGTTGGGGGTCCCACCTTTGACCAAGCCCTCATTATTGTCTTTTTACTAGCAACCAATAGTAGGCTACTTTCACTAGGTATCTGTCCCCTCCTTGTACATCATCCCGTGTTATGTTTGCCAAGATATATATTCAAAGCTGATAAGAAGGTGGAGGCCGGCGCGCTGGAGGTGGAGGCTACAACTCGCGGGGGCACGACCGTCAGGTCCAGGACCACTGCAGACTCCCCCTCCTCTGAGTCCCACCCCACGTCAGAGTCTGGAGAAACAATGTCAATCATTTTCTTTGAGTTTGTCTGTGAACTTGATTATGCATTTAACATTTCATTGTGCAGCCATATTCATTTGATATGTTTTTCTGTTGGCAGTCAAATAAATGCTGTGATTTACCGGGTGATTTAGATGAGTCTTAATTTCCCAGAGGGGAAAATGTTTAATGTGTTCTAACATTATGAAGTGGTCATCTGCGTTATTGTTCCCTGTTTTTGGTCCTAATTTAATCATAGCCTACCACAGAATTTTTCCTTTCCTCACAGCCACATGTTACAGTATGTCCGTGTATGCCAAATCCTAGATGCACAAAACGTAGCTAAAGTAGGCTACTAAGCTGTAGGAGCAAACAGACAAAGGTAGGCTATTAATACCTTCCGAAGAGGATTGTCTTCCTCGCGTGGACCTCACCAACAAGCACATGCACCTCCGTCTCCGAAAAGTTCCTCTTCTTTGCTCTTCGTTCCATGTTTCATTGTCCCGCCTGGGTGCTCCACGCTACCTTTTTAAGCCGGTTCCTTCCGGGAAACCACGTTTGGCCACTCATGGTTTTGACCATATATGGTTGGATTAGGGCGTGGAGGGGGCGGAACACGGGGCGCGTGCGCGTACGCTCTCTTCCCCGCCGGTCTCGGATTTCCCGTGCAGAAAAGGGCATACGACATTTTTGATAGATCCGAAAAGCGTGTAAATATTCTCGTCGTACGCTACATTTCGCATTTTCCGCGTTTTCGTCGTACGCCCTCTTTTACACCTGAATTTACACGCTCTTTGATAAATGAGGCCCCAGGTTCAATCCCCTACTTGGTAGAGAGTGGTGTTCAGGCAGGCCCAACCTTTCCTGGGAAAGTTATTTTTTAAAATGAGACAGGAAGTGTCTCTGTGTAGGAAGTCCAGGTCAGAGTTCACCCATCATAGACTAGACCAGAGGACCTGGAGATACTGTCTGTTTACAGTCTGTTTCCTTGTGTCTGGTAATGTAATAACATGTTATAACTTGTTTTACCCAATTTACCCAACCCCCCCCCCCCCCCCAACACACACACACACACAGACGGTGGTTTCCACAAATTGGCTAGTAGTGTCTGTCTGGTCTCTGTAATGGCTTTTTCATTTCTGTGAGGATTTAACCCAATCATCATTGCTTATTATTCTGACCTGCAGGATCCAATAAGAGATTGCATCAGGGCCGTGTCATCCAATCAATAAGCTCTTTGTTCTCTGACAGACCCTGTGCGACAGATAATGCTGCGACAGATAATACTGTAAAGGTGTTGATAGTTCAGCAGCCAACTCACTATCAACCATCTGCAATGTGGATATTGTAAGACAGACTGTACTGTTTCATGTCATGTGGTGGAGGGGAGGATAAGATTACTACACCTCAGAAACCAGTGCTAGAGAGCTGACATACAACCCTTCGTCTCCCAGACTGGCTACTGCATCTGAAAACAGAACCGTCTTTCCATAGTTTATACCAGCATCTATTTCTGTGAAGGAAACATTAGCCCTTTTAGATCTGTTTCTTTGTTTCTGCCCGCCGTGTGCAAAAGAGGGGAGGGGCTTTCACTTTCCTTCACACTGACCTCATATGTCCTGATTCTCTCTCTCTCTCTCTCTCTCTCTCCATCCTCTCTGCCCATCTCTCTCCATCCCCTCTGCCCATCTCTCTCTTACTCCTCCCCTTTTCCCCTCTCCCATCCTCAAGCCTCTGTTCATTTATCTCTCTCTAATCCCACCCGCTGTCCCCAGTCTTGCTAATTCAATAATGGCACAATAAAGACCTTTAGCCTTTCCCGGACGCCGCTTTCTTCATCCACTGCTGCTGCAGCGGAGCGTGTTTCAGCTCATGGGGGCGACTGCTACTGCTGCTTCGGTTTCTGTGTGAATGTACGGCCCTCAGGAACGGAGGAGCATATGTGAAACTATGACAAGAGTCCTGCCTGCCCTAACTCTAACCCCGCCAATCATCGATAGATAGATATATACAGTACATACATACATACATACATACATACATACATACATACATACATACATACATACATACATACATACATACATACATACATACATACATACACAACACTCAGGAACACTCAGGCGCTGTTATAGAGGGTGATGACCTGAACACCTGAACCATTCTGATTTGCACCTAGGTGGGATGAGCCTGTGGCTGAAGGTGCTCCCCATCTGCTCTTCGTAGAGGTGATGGAAGGGATTGGTGATAGGAAGGACTTTAGTTCTCGACTTAAGTTCTCATCCTCCTCTCCACCAATGTCTCCAGTAGTTGCCCCACTAACACATGCTCTTATTACCCCCCCCCCCCCCCCCCCCCCCACACACACACACACACCTGCTGGTTTTGATAGGCTTTTCACACTATGCCTAACCCAGGGCTAAAAGCATTCTGAGAGCCTTCTTTGCCCCAGGCTAGGGGAGCTGTTAGCCCCAGGCTAAGAAAGCTTTCACACTGGCACAATCCTGGCTGATTCCATAGTAGGCTTACCCTGACTTTAGCCTAGGTGCTAGAGTCAACAGGTTCCTGGTTAATCTCAACACCAAATTGCCTGTATCATGCGTCATTCTAGAATGTAAACAGTAGTCGCATGTTCCAACCGACATTTAACCCAGTGCTAGTAGAAGTGCAGTATGAATTGTATTTCCCTGGACCGCAACAAGGGGGAGCCTTCTGAACATCGAGCTAGGTGTTCTCTGCCCATTCATTGTTTGGCTGGAGATTGATGTACAGATTAGGATAAACAAAGCATGGGAGGGGGGCGCCCTGGTAGCTCACCGGGTAAGGCACGTTCCATATGAAGGCTAGACCTTCGCGCGGCGGACCAGGATTCCCGGCTCGGGTCCTGTGCCGCATGTCCTCCCCTTTCTCTCTCCCACGTTTCCTGTCTCTCTCAAACTGTCTGTCCCATTAAAGCTGAAAAGCCCTAAAAAAAATATCTTTAAAAAAAAACAATGCATGGGAGGAATTTTTCACTCCACAAGTCCAAAAAATGAATGGAGGTGAATGGATGGCCATGTTTGGGTGGCTTGTGGACCCACCCAGCGATTCGGATCCACTCCCAGAATCTAATGGGTTGCTAGATGACCTATGCTACACCCCTCCTCCAAGTTTCTGGAAAATCAGTCTCCTGCCAGAGAGGAGTGGTTCAAAGAGACTGTGACCATGATGGACGGGGCTGGCCATCTTTCTGATCTGTTTGAGGGCCCTGGAGGTGTGCAGGTCCTGGAGGGATGACAGTTTACAGCCGATCACCCTCTCAGCAGAGCGGATGATGCGCTGCAGTCTGGCCTTCTCTTTATCTGTTGCAGCAGAGAATGGTGATGGAGGAGGCAAGGATGGACTCGATGATGGAGGTGTAGTTTTAGTGTAAACCTGGTCTAAAAAATGAGGTGAATGGCCGGCCATGTTTGGGCGGCTCGTGGACCGGCCCCTTTGATTCGGATTCACTCCCAAATTTAATGGGTTCTAAATTAGACCATGCTACACCACCAAGTTTCATGAAAAGCGATCTGGTAGTTTTTGTGTAATCCTAGTCCAAAAAATGAATAGAGGTGAATAGCCGGCCCAGCCATGTTTGGTCGGCTCATGGACCCGCCCCGTGATTTGGATCCGCTCCAGAATCTAATGTGTTGTTATGCTACACCTCTCCATCAAGTTTCATGAAAATGAGTCTGGTAGGTTTTGCATAATCCTGGTCCAAAAAATGAATGGCGGTGAATGTCCGAATGACCTCTCATCCAGTGCTGTCGCTAGGGCGGAAGTAATGACAGTTCTTGCGTCCAAGGTGACTTCTAACAAAGAGATCAATAAACCAATATCACTGTGGCTTATCATACAGGATCTGCCTTCTAGCTAATCTGATCTGTACTGTGTGCCACTAATTTATCTAGGTTTTACCTGATAACAAGGGACATTGATTGAGTTGTAGAGGTTTTTTTTCAATTACCTGGCAGTGATATATTGAGTTATTTTACCGTCTCTTAAAAAAAAACATTTTCTATATTATCCTGTGATTGACATGTCCACCAAGCAGGCCTGTCCTCTCTTCTCCAAGAGGGAGGTTCCTGTCATGTGACACGTTATCAGTCATGTACTTGCTTTTACATGATTGACATTTCCATAATGATAATCCTACTTTCTCATTATGGTTGGGGGATTTGAACGCTGGGGTGGAGGGTGTGTGAGTGTGTGTGTGGGGGGGGGGGGGGGGGGGGGGTTGAAAATGGATTCTACTGATGTTATTGCTGTCGGGCAGGAGTTTGAGTAAAGTCTTAAATATGTACAGTTGCCATTGTAGTTATTGAACCAACAACACACACTCTCTGAAGGCATGACTGAAAGTTCTCTGATAATTTCCTTTAAGGATACAGCAGCACTCGCATTCCAAGGAGGTTACTAACTGACATTATTCATGCTGAAATAGCATCCTCAGACAACGTGGGTGAACTGAGGAATGTAGCAGCTAACGGCTAATTGAAGCTATCCCAGCAGGGTGTTCTGCCTTTCAAGTTCGCTGCCCCCTCTTCCTGGAATGATGTGCAGAAGGACCTAAAACTATCTGACTTTGGGAGAATTTTAGTCCACTTTAAAAGACAGAGAAAATAGTGCATTGAAAATTGCATCTAATGTCCTATTTGTGTGACTGTTGTATTCTGTGTGTACTGTTTGTGTTTTGTTGTATTCTGTGTGTACTGTTTGTGTGTATTGTTGTATTCTGTGTGTACTCTTTGTATGTATTGTTGTATTCTCTGTGTACTGTTTGTGTGTATTGTTGTATTCTGTGTGTAGTTTGTGTGTATTGTTGTATTATGTGTGTACTGTTTGTGTGTATTGTTGTATTCTGTGTGTACTGTATGTGTGTTTTGTTGTAACCATGTTTTTATGCTGCCCTCTTGTCCAGATCGCTCTTAGAAAAGAGATTTTAATCTCTATTAGTTTTTTTGGGTTAAATAAAGGATATTGACAATTGACTCATATTAATGGAAATGCCCCATACATATTTTTTTCATTTCCAACAACCACCTCTAGATAGGTCTATAGATCTTAGATAGGTCTATAGACCTATAGATCCCTCTCTCTTATCCTCCCGGTTCAAATGCATGTTAGCTTTCTACTCCTTCTGTAGAGGAAGCGGTGCTTTGTGGAAATGTACCCATAACACGATAGCACTTTCTCAGAACTGTCTGTCAACGAGCTGATGTCAGGTGTACATGCTGCCTCTGAGACACTAGTCTCGAATAGCCAGACCCAGGGCTGAAAATTAACACCTGCCACCGGCCAAATGCAGGTAAAATTTCCAATTGGCGACTAGATTTCGGAAGGCTATCTGAAAAAAAAAAATACTTGGCCGGTAGATTTTTTAATCTACAGTCCCCTTGGCAGGTGACTCACCGTGAGCCAAAAAGTTAATTTTCACCCCTGGCCAGACCTATCTCCACACTTCGTTTACGCTGTGCCAGCGCTGGAGAAAGGTCTGTCTGGACTCATTACCATTCGGGGAGAGGGGGGAAAAATGCTGTTTCTTTAAACCAATCACAATTGTCTTTGCGGTTGCTAGGTTGTTGTTTCTCCTAGTCTGGATTGAATCTGATTGGTCTGGGATTCAGATCTGTCATCACTGATTGGCCAGTAGTAAACTAATGACAAGGCTTATCCCCAAAACCTACATCCATTGAGTCAGACTACTGAGACTGATCCAGTCCAACCCAGAAAGGTAACCTAGGTTACAACATATGTAAAGTCAATGGAGTCAGTACCCTGCCAAGCTTTATTTCAATCCGTCGCCAAGCATCAGGGCCCTCCCTTTAATCTAATCCATTTATGAAATTGGTTTCATGTCAGCCAACTAAGAATATAGAAAGGATCTGCCACTGGGGAACGATGAAGCTGTTCTGCTGCATCGGCTGAACATGATCTCAGCCCTGGTCTGATACAGCTGACTGAGGGGGAGTGATGGACTGAATGAATGCTGCAGGGCTTGACTAGACCCAGAAAAACATCACTCCTGTCTGTCATCTCTGATGGAGTGGATCATCATTGACACTCAGAGTGGCTAAACACTCAATTCATCCACATATAATCTAATTGCTTATTAGTATGAATGAACACACAGGAATCCTTTCTTCCATATTAGTGTCAGAAAGCTATAATAAATATGAGAGATTGACTCCGATGTAGAGTGTGAGTGCCGATCCAGCCTTGCTGTGGGATTTCAGTTTCTCAAATGGAAAATTGTGATTAAACTTCAATTGCGACTCCACAAATTGTTTTATATAAATGATATAAATTGGTTTCATTTCCTTGTGTGCGTGTCAAATTTTTCACTCATATACATACTGTTTCCTGATCAGTATAAATCATGTTTTCTGTATTTAAAATGTTCTTAAAGCCACAATAGTGACAGAGACCTAATCCCCACAGGAAGGTTGATCAATAATCAATTTATGCAAGGACTCTTCAGATCATGGTGACTTTAAACAGGTCTGTCATCTGAAGCTGTAGCTCTGAAGAGCAGCTGATACAGAATTCACCTCCAACAGGAAGTCATTAGTCTGTCAGACGGACACTAACCATTATATATCAATGACAGTGAGGGTGCCCTCTAGAACGGGAGAGGGAGGAAAGTGAATTCTTAACACGGTGTGTTACAGTAACTACACAAGATTAAATTCAGGCCTCATGCCTGAGTAATATACTAACTGCATCACTTTAGTGTAAAGTACTGTGTTTCCTACAGAACAGGTGCCACTTAGCTGATTGCATTTCCAGGTTTTAGAGGGAGGGGATTCCCTAGGTGGATTAAAAGGGAGGTAATGGGACCAGGTATGGGGGATGGTGTTGGGTACATAATAGGAGACCAGGAGATGACAAGGTGGGCTGACATGTTAAGTTGTCACAAAATAATAAAGCACAGAGACACTATTCACTTGGGCTTGCCAGGGCAAATCCATAAGAATGTCACAATTACCCTCACATTTTCATGTCATCCTAATGGAAGTGGTCTTTGGGAGGTCATTTAGAGTTCAAGCCTGTAAATAAAGTATTATTCAATAAAAGGTTCAAAGAGGCAATGCCATTACTGTGCAAAATATCTCTCCATGTTGTTCTTGGGTTGTTCAAGGTTGAATGAGTCAGTCCAAACCCTTTGTTCCTCCAGTGTATAAGATGGTTTCATTGAGACAAACCAGGCTGTTACAGGAAAACAAAACTATTTCTTCCCCTGGAAATGAAATAATTCCAATTCAAGATATCTACAACTTAATTTAAGATATCTTAAAATGATATTGTAGATATTTTGAATTAAAGGAAATTAAAGATATCTTGACTGGAATTATGACTAGTCAGAATTAAAGTGTAGATATCTGGAACTGGAATTACACCTAGTCATAATTTAGTTATAGATATCCGCAATTCATATTGTAGATATCCGCAACTGAATTGTAGATATCTGTAATGACGTACCCCATACACATGAATGGCAAAAGTAGTTTGAATCTACTAGGCGAAATGACGTTGCAGATATCTAAAATTAGAGTTTTGCCTAGTCAAAACATAATTAAAGATATCCTGAATTAGAGGCAAAATTATGTTGCAGATATCAGCAACGAATATCCAGTCTACTTAATAAATATTAAAACGGCTTGCCATAGTCACATGTAAGACAGCTACACATGCAGCTCATCAGATCTCCCAGACCAGTCTGTTCTCTCCAATGGTTTGGGTTTTGAGACTATTCATGGAGCATTCAGTAGAGAGGTGGAGAGAAGGCAGAGGAAGTGGCTTTTGGTTATAAATAATATTCCTCTGGAGTATTGTGGTCCTTATGAGAAAGCTTTTGTGAGAGAGTGATACGCTTATTACAAATGTTTGCCCCTTCCACCCCTCTCTCCGATTCCCTGGGTGGTAGTTCTGTTGCCCTATGTTTAGAGTTTGGCCAAAACCATTCTGTGCATCCAGCTCATTTCTATATGAAGTATAGCTTTTTGCTTGGCCTTGTCAGAAACAACACTCCATATATTCCCATACTAGGCCCTGGTCTAACATGCCCTCTTCCAGTTGAGGCTGAAGGGAGCATGGAAACAGCGTTACATTACGGACTACGAACCAACTTACGGAAGTCATCTACCTTTGTGATGCCAGAACAGTTTCTATGGTCCTTCTACCGCTTGGTTACACAACCCCAGGCGTGTCATGGCACAGGAATTAGGAAAAAGTGACAGAGTGTGTAATCACGTCTTGCTTATTGCTCTGGCACAGTGCTGTCTGCTTCAGATAACAGGAAAGTGCCAAGTCAATACAGAGGACTGTATTATTGGATAGAAGTGCTTCTCTGATCAGAGTCTGAAGAGGGAGTGTACTGGAGGGACGCCACCCTGGGCCTGTTTTTCCAGTGTCTGGAGTTCACAGCAGGTTTTCCATGAAGCCCTTGCAGCAACGCGACATCTCCTCAGGGCTGTCGTCCTTCCTGCTGCTGTCTGGCCGTCTCACGCTCTCTGAATGGGAAAGAGCATCAGGCCATATAGAGCTACATCTATATTGAAGAACATTAAATGGTAAATGGTAGATGGACTGCACTTACAGTATATAGCGCTTTTCCACCTTAGCGGCACTCAAAGCGCTTTACAATGGCCTCTCATTCACCCATTCACACACACATTCACACACCAATGGCGGTAGCTGCCATGCAAGGTGCTAACCTGCTCATTGGGAGCATTTGGGGGCTAGGTGTCTTGCTCAAGGACACTTTGACATGTGGACAGTCGGAGCTGGGATTCGAACCACTGACCCTTCAATCACTGAACGACCCGCTCTACCAACTGAGCTACAGCCGCCCCTCCATTAACATTGCAGAGGAGCCGCCAATAACTGTGTATACCCTTCATTTGCAAAGACACAAATCAACAAAAAGCAGAGGTTGGCATACACTCAAACTGTCAATTATTCTGCAGTGTTGTAGCATTTGAAACAAATTTAAATTCAATAGCATTCCCATCCAGCAATGCACACCAATTGATGCCAAGCATGGCTGTCTGCAATAACTAAGTTGGGAGTCTGATTTGGTATTCAGTTTTGGTTTTCATGCTTCCGGCCAGGGTTCATATCAAAGATGCCCACTGACTCGCAAACCAGCTGTTTGTTAGCGTGGGGCTTCTCTTTATGAGCTGTGGCAACAATTTAGCTGTAGAAGAAACAACAGAAAGGGGATGTGGGTCTGTGTTCGGGGAGTGTGTGGGTCTGTGTTCGGGGGGGGTGTGGGTCTGTGTTCGGGGGGGTGTGGGTCTGTGTTCGGGGGGGGTGTGGGTCTGTGTTCGGGGGGGGTGTGGGTCTGTGTTCGGGGGGGTGTGGGTCTGTGTTCGGGGGGGGTGTGGGTCTGTGTTCGGGGGGGTGTGGGTCTGTGTTTGGGGGGGTGTTCTACTAAAGGCTGTTCAGCAGGCCAGTCATCTGAAAGGGGATGCCTTGTAGCAGGTCAGTCAGGGTCAGCTGGAACCTTGGCCTGGTCATTTAGCTGCTAGCTAGGAGACGTTGTTGTCTGGCAGAAGGAATGTGTCGGGCAGAGAGGGACTGTGCTGAACGCAGGCTGGAGAGCTGGGATTAAGAGCCCGCCTGCCTGGGGTTCCAGCCCACCGCCCTGCCAAGCTATTTATACCAGCAGCCATCCTGTAGAGGCTGAATGAACCAGGAGACGTCAGCAGATTCTTCATCACAAATCCCAGGGAAAACAGAAGCTCTGTGGGAGCCGGGTTTGGCTCTCCTTCAGGCTCTCCCTTAAAACAACGCAACCGTGGGAGAGCTCTTGAAAAACCTCAAAGTTTCAACGACTGAGAATAGTCATCGCTCTCTCTCTCTCTCTCTCTCTCTCTCTCTCTCTCTCTATATATATATATATATATATACACGTTTTAATTCTATTTCTGGCTGTGCCTCTTAAAAGACACCACAGTGTTTAAGGTTTAAAGATGCTGTAAATCTTCTCATCACAGAACCCACAGATGGAGATGATAGTGCTATTTTAGTTATCTTTCTAATTAGTCTTTAATGGGTGAGCTGATTAAGATGCAACTCCCTGTTATGCTCCATTGGTTTGTCCTGAATGTATAGGGTGGACACCTTGTCATTACACACCTGCCTCCCCTCTGTGACTGAAGGGTGATTAAGCTAATCACTACACCCACCCCCCCCAGAGGGAGCTCATATGGCGATGCCAAAGGAACAGCTTGATTTACAGTATCGTTATTGAGTCTCAGATCCACCGAAAAACAAGCATTTCCCCATAATACAGACTTAAAAAAGCAATTTTCCCAAAACAAACATACAATTTAACTAAGCCTACTTACTTGCCATATGTCAATATCAAGCATGATAAATATGGTGTGGTGGAATGGCTACCCTTGGGGATCAGTAAAGACAGCCCTATTGATCTATCAATACAGTCTTTAGATCTGTGATTAACAGCTCAATGTAAAATATAGGTATTGATTTATATGATAGTAGGCCAATAGCTATATAGAGTCATACATGCAATACTGTTTGACTGTGTAGAGTAGGCCTAGATTGCTAAAACATTTTCTAATTGACTGTGTATGCATACAAGCAGAGGTGTGGTAGTGACTAAAGAAGTGCACTCTGACGTAAGACGTGTGTATAACAGAAATGTTACAGTTTTGGTCCATATATCACCCACTACACCACTGCATACAAGCTTCCAGAAGGGCTCTGGGTGGTGCTCATGGAACTCTGTCCGGGCTCCGGGACTGACACCACGCCTTCCGTAGACTGTGATTGGGTCGCCATTACCAGCTGGTGTTCTCCATTGGATAGTGCACATCCATTGAATCCCTCCTTTTACCTTTTGTCAATTTCTGCGCTCTCAATGAAGAGCCTTGTTGTTTCCTATACTCGGAAATAAGTTACCTGGCTCTACCGGAGTCTGTGCAAGAAAGGAGGCAGATGAGGAAAGCATAGAAGACACTGCTTCTTCGGTATTAGGCTACCTGCTCAGAGGGAGAGGGCGGATCCTGACACGAGCGTAAGGCGCTGGGAATCGTTCTAGTCTCCGGTGGAAGAGCGCGAGTTGCTGGGAATCGCTCTACCGTGTCCGGTCTATCGGTGGTAGCCGAACTGAAAACAAATGCTGGATTTGATAGTTCATACGAAAACGCTCAAGGGAATAACTGTCGCTCAGCAATGTTACAACTGGGAGCGTTTCATTTGACTTTTGTCTTGTGAAGTTTTTTTTTGTGCCAACTACAATAGGCTAACGTTACCGTCACGGGGAGACCGCGGGGATATAGCCTAATAGTTCTGCATTTTTTCCAGAAAAGGATTAGCCTAATTATGCCGGACCAAATAACCGTTTCAGAGTTCGTAGCGGAGACGAACGAAGATTACAAAGCACCGACTGCCTCGAACTTCACCACCAGAATGTCCCACTGTAGGAACACGGTGGCAGCTCTGGAGGAGGTGAGCTACTGGATACTGGATCATCCTACATCTGGATGTCCAGCAGGATACTACTGTCTCTATCAGATCTCCAGGAGAGCTTTTTAAATTGACTAAGGCGCTTTAATTGCAATCATTTGTGAATGGTTGGGCGTTTTCTCTGAAGGGACACCGTGGCATGTTCTGTGTGGCGCTGAAAGGAAACTTCTCTTGGCCACTCAGCTCGTCAGATTTTACACTCACGATTGATCAGTTTAATTGCTGTAGCGTTGACTGTAATCAGGCCAGCCTAGCCTACTACATGTGACTATTATGGCAATTTAAAGTCTCCACAGTTTTTACATGGCCAGTAAGTAGAATGGTCGTGTATAGCCTAGATAGGGGCACCTGTCTCAATGAAAGAGAACAACTCTTTGTGTTCCCCGCTGCATCGCCAGGTTATAATCTGGGGTAGAAACGTGCAGGTCATGATTATAAGGAAATACACTTCCGCTCTGTTATGTGAAAACACGTTTCCCTGCCTATCGGCAGCTCCGTAGTGGAGCCTCACCCCTCTCAGTTAAGAATCATTCCTGGCACAAAAAGAAAAACATATCAACCATAATTGCAATTTTCATAGCTGTCATCTCATGTTAGCGGTAGGGGGACCTGCAGGCTAGTGATGGCAGAGTTGCCAGCTTCAGACACCAGGCTAATATTCTCTACAGCTGGTGAGAGCGAAGCCTTCCTTTATTCTGCCTTTCTGTCTAGAGATCTGTTATAGCCTATAGGCTACCTGGCAGGTGCTCAACTTGTCTTCAGACACAATAGGTCTACAGGTGGAACCATGGTCCCGAGATGGTCCTGTTGTGACAGTAAAAACCTACCATAGGCTACTGATATAAACAACAATCAAACAACGTAATGATTTCATTTTTCCGGGGTTATGTTTTCTTCTGGACTTGCTGCTAGGATAATAAAACTGTCACTCGTTTACGAGCTGGTTGAGAGGGAAGCTGCCGTCTGAGGACCGTTGTTTTGTCATGCTGACCTCCCCGTGGAATAGATAACATTCGGCCGATTGTTGTTTGAACAACAAGGCCTCGCGTCTGTTCGACCAATTAGATAGTGCAGTGGATTCGGAACACTTCCATGTATTGTCTCCAGGCAGCTGCTAAGAATGGGCAGTGTGCTGGAGTGCTTTTGAACAGGATTGTGATTTCTGGCCATGATCTTATAGTCTTTCTAAATGCAGATTGAATGGACAAATTGTGCATGGGTAGACACCACATTTTTAATTGATATTGTTGCCTACCTCTATGGAGAGAATAAGAATAGACTATAGTGTAGACCTACAGGATATTGCACCTCTGTGTACTTTAGTAGAGTATAATAATATACTACCATAGTGTAGAGTGCATGAAGGGAATGTGTGTTTTTTTTTAGTTCACCATTGTGCTGATGCTGCTGCTCTAGAGAATGTGGTCTGGTATAAAAATGCTTACGTTTCCATTTTTATCCTAGTTGAACAGCCGGAGTCTAACAGAGCAGAACAATGCAATGTGCCCAGGCCAGTATAACAGCACTGGGATGCGTCTCTAGTCTCCAGCTTATGCCATTGATACACAAAGTCCTGTCAGTTTTGATAAATTTGATATTTTTTCTTCCTGTTTGTGTGTTGTTTACACGATGTGTGAAGTCAGGTGTTATGGGGCTCTGTTCTTGGGTTCAGGGCTTCATAGTTTCATAGATGTACTGTTTGGTGTTAGAGACTCGAGGCAGCGCACAAAGTAGCAAAGGAGGCTGGCTATACGGGAGCAACTAGTGGATGTGTTAGATTCATTTTAGGAGCGGTGTAGCAATTACTGTGATTTACTGTGAAAATCCTGTCCGACCAGATAGCCAAAGTTCTGTTCTGCTTGATATGGGCTGATTCTTACTACTAAGGTCGAATAACTCTGGTCCCAACCCTGTGACGGTAGAGAACGCTGACGAGAAGCTTGTCTCGTCTGATCGTCTGAGTGTTCCGGAATCATTTCCTGCCTCATCAGTATCCAATGACCTCTATCTGGTGTCTTATATGAGTAACCAAGCAGAGCCCAGGGAGAAGACCTTATCACTGACAGAACGTAATGGGCCTCTGTCCATAGTGTGATTATTTCTCCATAAACCCATTATAGTGGACATAACTGTAATTAGCCTCAGGGCTATAAAAGCTTTGCCTCTTAATGCCAAATAAATGGGCCTAATGTGCCCAGCAGAGAGAGAGAGAGAGAGGGAGACCGAGAGAGAGGGAGACCGAGAGAGATGGAGAGGAAGGGCTTTTTTTCCTCGGATTACTGTGTGACCTTAAAGCCACATGGCTATAAAAACCAGTTTGTCCAGTAAGAGGATGTTTGCGCCTGATGTCATTAACCCCCCCTCCTCCCTCCCTGTTCCTGTAGAACATTGCGACTCTCCTCCACGCCTGGCCTTTTGTTCCACCACAGATCAGCAGGCCCTCGCTCTACGTTCCACAGAAACACCACTAGCGTGACTAGATCTCCTCCTGAGCTAGTCAGATTGTTCCCAAAGCAACCAAGCTGTCTTTTCCTATGAGAAAAGACGGATAAGTGTATTCAGGGATACAAAGACACCGGAACACCAAGGTCAAACAGACACTCAGGCGGCTGTGTTTACAGTAAACAGAGGTCCCATCCCTTTGCTGCCATCAGGAAAACCAGTGACCACGTCCAAATCCTTCTCTGGGATTTGACTGACACCCAGGCAAAGCCCTCTTGCTTATAGAAAGTCCCTGATTTGGCGTTACCTGTGGCTCGGTGAATCTATGGAGTCTCTGCTAGCAGGGCTAAGTGGAGGGTCAGAATCAGGATCATTCGTCTCTCCTGGATCTGGTTCATTAGCCTGAAATGCGAAGGGTCTGGAAACTCACAGTTGCTTTCCGATTCCTAAGGGGTGTTACCTAAGGGCGTAGAACAAAATGCCAACCAATCAGTGAAAACACCTCTACGGCACTCCTCTGTTCCGTCATCTTATTAAACCCGCCTCATATTAGATAAACGGTTGTGATTGGCACAAACACATTTCTGTCAGAGCGGATTCCGTTAGAACGGTTGGATGTCCAGACTGATCTTCAGAGTGAAATCAAATGTGAGCCAGTGAGATGAGGCTGGCGACGCCAGGCTACTGGTTTCTTTCATTCATTAATCTTTATTTAACCAGGTTTAAATTCAAATCTCTTTTTCAAGAGTGACCTGGCCAAGAATGGCAGCATTACGGTTTAATACACACTCACATTAAAAACAATAGATCAGCTTAAAAGTGCCATACAGTAAAAGTGCAGGGGAGCCAAATAATCCTATTTCAATTAACACAATTACAAGTATCAATAGAGTCAGTTTCTATAGATTTCACCATGCCTTTAAATTCATTTAGAGTGGCTAGATCGTTCATTTCGCTATTCCATGCAGATGGTGCAGAAAACATGGAGGCTTTCTTTCCCAGCTCAGTCCGAACTCTAGGAACAGTCATAAGCATAGTGTCCTGAGACCGTAACCCATAAACCCCTCCTCTCATCCTCCTCCAGATCTGGCTCACAGCAGAGTGGAGCCAGAGATATTCCCCCCCCCCCCCACCCCCGATACAGTTACTGTTGTTCCATCACCCTCCCCCTCAGCTGCAGTGGCAGGTGTTCAGAGGCTGCAGCGTTGTGTGTGTGTGTGTGTCTTAGGGCTGCACAATTAATCGTGAATTTATCGAAATCGCGATTATGACCTCCGCGATTAACTAATCGCAAAAGGCCGCAATTAATGTGATGAATAATTTTGCTTTGAATTGAGTGTGCTAGGACTAAACGGACGAATCACAGGCGCCTATGCTGTCTGACCAATCACATGCGTTCCCGCTGAGTGCGCTGTGCGCAGCAATTTCACTGAGAAGACAGATAGCAGTAGGTCAAGACCAGTGTCACAAGAGTACCTGCAGCCGTGAGTAGTGAAAGAATGAGCGAAATCGAAGTCAGTGAGTTAGTAGCAAGAAAGAGATCAACGTCCGTGATTTGAGAGCATTTTGGTTACGAAAAAGATGATGTCCCTCAAGCCCAGCAGGCAAACTGTGCAGAGCTAAAGCTATTACTTTGAAATATTAATTGCAATTATTAATCGCAATTACCATTTTGAAGCAAATAATCGCAATTATTATCTTTTGTTGTAATCGTGCAGCCCTAGTGTGTGTGTGTGTGTGTGTGAGTGTGTGTGTGTGTGTAATTACTTTCAGCATCATTACTTCTGTCAGCATCCTATTACTTCTGTCTCTGCTGGCGTCATGGAGTGTTCTGATTTGAAATTACGAAACAGAAACAGTGTAGTGTAACAGGTTTTTTTTTTTTTTTTACAATGTTGTTAACGGTTACTACATTATTGTAATGACGCAGTGTTTCTGTGTACTCGTCCTACAGCTAGTTGTGTGTTCCAGATCAGCTCCAGGGTGTGAAAGCTGCTCTGTGTCGGCGTCTGAGCGATGCTCTGAACTGGCAGAGCTGAACCACAAGACGTACTTTCACAGGGAAACATTCCAGGCCTCTCAGCCTGGCTGGGCCCCAGCAGCCCTGCACACACCAGGCCCCACACACCCACACACCAGGCCCCACACACCCACACACCAGGCCCCACACACCAGGCCCCACACACCCACACACCAGGCCCCACACACCAGGCCCCTCACACCCACACACCAGGCCCCACACCAGGCCCCACACACCAGGCCCCACACACCAGGCCCCACACACCCACACACCAGGCCCCACACACCAGGCCCCTCACACCCACACACCAGGCCCCACACCAGGCCCCACACACCAGGCCCCACACACCAGGCCCCACACACCCACACACCAGGCCCCACACACCAGGCCCCTCACACCCACACACCAGGCCCCACACACCAGGCCCCACACACCAGGCCCCACACACCAGACCCCACACACCAGACCCCACACACCAGACCCCACACCAGGCCCCACACACCAGGCCCCACACAGCCACACACCAGGCCCCACACACCAGGCCCCACACACCCACACACCAGGCCCCACACACCCACACACCAGGCCCCACACACCAGGCCCCACACACCAGGCCCCACACACCAGGCCCCACACACCAGACCCCACACACCAGACCCCACACCAGGCCCCACACACCAGGCCCCACACACCCACACACCAGGCCCCACACACCAGGCCCCACACACCAGGCCCCACACACCAGGCCCCACACACCCACACACCAGGCCCCACACACCAGGCCCCTCACACCAGGCCCCACACACCCACACACCAGGCCCCACACACCAGGCCCCACACACCAGGCCCCACACACCCACACACCAGGCCCCACACACCAGGCCCCTCACACCAGGCCCCACACACCCACACACCAGGCCCCACACACCAGGCCCCACACACCAGGCCCCTCACACCCACACACCAGGCCCCACACACCCACACACCAGGCCCCACACACCCACACACCAGGCCCCACACACCAGGCCCCACACACCCACACACCAGGCCCCACACACCAGGCCCCACACACCCACACACCAGGCCCCACACACCCACACACCAGGCCCCTCACACCCACACACCAGGCCCCACACACCAGGCCCCACACACCAGGCCTCGCACACCAGGCCCCGCACACCAGGCCTCGCACACCAGGCCCCGCACACCCACACACCAGGCCCCACACACCCACACACCAGGCCCCACACACCCACACACCAGGCCCCACACACCAGGCCCCACACACCAGGCCCCACACACCCACACACCAGGCCCCACACACCCACACACCAGGCCCCACACACCCACACACCAGGCCCCACACACCAGGCCTCGCACACCAGGCCCCGCACACCCACACACCAGGCCCCACACACCAGGCCAGTACCAAGCCCAACAGCCCCCCCCCATCACCAGACCACACCCACCACGCCCTAGCCTCAGCTCATTCACTCTGCTACATATTTTCTGTGAATCAGGGCTATTTATAGGCAGCGCTTTGCAACGGGCATTTTTGTGTTCCTTATTTTTTTTGGGTCCCACTGTACATTCCTGCGTCCCGAGCGCTCGGCCCATGCCTAAACTGAGGGCCGTCTTGTTGGTATCCCAGCAGTGTGCTGCTAAGGCATGCTGTCCGGCTGCCTGATTCTGAAGGGAGATTATTGGGGAGTATCGGGGGGTAGGCGGCGGGGGGGGGGTCTAGCATTCCTGGCATCCGCGGCAACTGTCGGCGCTAGCCTTGCCTTCACTGCAGCCGCTTTTTTGCGGTCCGGTTATCAGGGATGTTTCCTGGCATTGTTACACAGCCAGGAAGGGGCTCCTCTATATACCGAAGTGGGTTCTTTTCACTGAATCTCCATTTTCTTTTTTTGAAGATTCAGAGGCTGCTGTTTAGGTCTGTGTCAAGGCTGGCTGCATTGTGAGAGCGTTACCAAAATAACCAGTTGTTATGCCCTTGAAAATATCCTTTGGGACTTTAAATCTCAAAGCCCCTCCGGTCTGTTGTCGGCGCTGTGCAGTTGTTTCTCTGTCTAGCTCTGAGAATCGGATCCCAGCCTTATCTTGTGTAAACCGGCGAGGGTATCAGTAGTTTCCAGCGCCCTGTCACACTGACAGGATGTGTGATGGTCAGTGTAGTCAGAAGGGAAGGCTTGGCGAGCCTGGGTCCAGACCTTTCAATCCACCCACTACACCCAAGTTGACTGATTGTTGGTCTGGCATTGAAACCGTGATTCCTTCTGAGTAAAAAATGATCGGTCCAACCAGCGCCACAGGGAACTAACGATTAGCCAATCAGCAACACAGGAGGGACTAACACTGATGTTGCTATTGTCAAGCGTTGTCAAGCCGTGCACCGATCCAAAGAGGAGTAATAACACTGGCTGTTCAATGACCGTTCAATTAAAAGTACCAATTACTTGCATTCATATACCCACACACTCACTCTCTATCTCACACTCACAGACATTTTATACCACATTACCCCCCCAAAAAATGCAACCAATTTGTTGGCATGTTTTGAACCCTGTATGAGCCTTTTCAGGAATGGTCAACAACCTTGTCTGGACCGGCTTGGGGGAACAGCTGCTGAAACAGGTGGCATTGATGGATGGAGGAAAGTTTCAACAAGCATTCAGACACAGGGATTAGATATAGTGAGACAATCAAGGAGTGATGGCCTTCGGGAACATTGTGTGCCCACATGCACACACATACGCTTACATGCACACACACACACACACACAAACACACACACACACACACACACACACACACACACACACACACACACACACACACACACACACACACACACACACACACACACTGTAAGGACATTGGCCTATAACCCACACACTGTAAGGACATTGGCCTATAACCTATCTGCTCAGACTTCCAGACACCCAGGCCTGTCTATTCCTCCTTATAGATGATCATACTTACTGTAAGGGATCACTGGTAGGATCAACACTGGCCTAGTGTCTCCTCTCTGCTCTCCTCAGGGCTCCCCACACACACTTACTAGAGGAACTCATGTATTATTATGTGTTTTTCCCTCAATTCCAGAAGGCTAAATGGTGCCAGATTAGTATTTTATTTGGTCAGTGAGAGATCTCCATTCAGACTGGGCCTAGTCGCTTCTAGTTTCTTCCCTCGCCACCACAACCTCCTCCTATAACCCAAGCTGGGGGGGTTAGGGGCGGCAGGCTCTGTCTTATCACCCAGACTCGGGCTCTGTCTGGGGCTCCCACACGCATGAGAAGCCCTCCCCTTGGAGCTCAGTGGAGAGGCAGAGATCACAGTCCCGTCCCAAACAATGGGGGCCTGGCCGGCATCCCTCCTGGTGGGGGGACTGGATTGGTGGGTTACAATATGACTAGACTACTGGCTCGCTCTCTCTCTCTCTCTCTCTCTCTCTCTCTCTCTCTCTCTCTCTCTCTCTCTCTCTCTCTCTCTCTCTCTCTCTCTCTCTCTCTCTCTCTCTCTCTCTCTCTCTCTCTCTCTCTCTCTCTCTCTCTCTCTCTCTCTCTCTCTCTCTCTCTCTCTCTCACACACACACACACACACACACACACACACACACACACACACACACGGACAGACAAACACAGACATGGGGTGGGCGGGGTCATTGATTGGGGAGGGGGTCAGGAGTGCACTGGCTTTTGTTTAGCTGTTGATCTGGGGTCTAGGGTGGGGGTAGGGGGGTCGATGGGGGTGTGGTGGTACTCTATCAGGGGCCGGCCTCCCTGGTCCCGACCTCGCCCCCCAACCCAGGGGCCCGGCCCCAGATTGCCAGGGACAGCTCCTGTTCGGGGCCATTGTCCCCTGACAGACCGTGGCTCTTCATTAATGAACTCCCTCATTGATCTGGAGCCTTCGGCTGTGTTTCAAATTCACCAAACAGTGAACGTTTGTGGCGACTCTGTTTGGGGTTCAATGTGAACGTCTTTTAAAGAGCATTCCAAATTGTTTACACTAAACATTTAAGCAGACATGGTGACAAAGGCATTTGTTTCCCTCAGTCCAGCATCCATTTTCATTCACCGCAAACTACCTTTTCAGACCATTCGCTTATGTTCGCAAATGTTTGCAGGGAACACAACGCTAACTGAAAAAAAGCTTAAAATAGTTCACTGAATTTGAACGCACCCCTGGTCTCTGCTCAGGACTGCAGTAGCTTCCTCAGGAATCTCGCTAATAGTGCCGTGCTGTCACTTTCACTTAAGAACACCAGCCTGCTGGCTGCCTTCCCCTCTCAGATGGGCTTCTCAAAGCTCTCAAAGTAGCTTTACTAAGGTTTCTTATAAGCTCGCTGTAAGAGTGAGATATCAAACAGGATCAGTATTATGTGGGAATGACGTTAGGAGCATTTTAGTTTTTTTTTGTCTTCGCTAACCCGTTGTCCCATTCCTTCCCTCTGTCTCATACCCCATAATTCCTTGCAAGCCTGTTAAGACGATAACTCATCCGGCTCTTCCAGTCAGGTAGGGAGCCTCCAAGAGGATAGGCTCTGTGCACCAGCTCCACTACTTCGTGAAAGTCACTTGGCATCTTTATTACCTGTCCTATATGATTGGATTAAGTGATTAATCGGCAGACCCAGCGCACACCTGATTAATCACTTAATCCAATCATATTGGACAGGAAATAAAGAAGCCAAGTGACTTTCAGGAAGTAGTGAAGCTGGTGCACAGAGCCTATTGGGAAAGACACAACTTCGGCTATTTCTCTCACCTCAGCTGAGCAGAGCTGGACACAAGCTCTGTTTTTATCATGGCAGAATGTTTCGTGCCAGTTTTGAACCTGCTGTGGAGCCGTCATTCAGAAACTGGGAGGTGCTCTGGAGACGACATTTACCTACGTCCTCAAGAACGTTTCCTAATTTCTACAAAGGTGCCATGCACAAGCAAAGTTTCTCTTTGGTAGGTGAAATAAATGACAACAATAAAACTACAAGACACAACCATACACACAAACACAACAATACCCACAAAAACAACAATACACACACTAGCCTGGGAGTCATGCTCAACTAGAATTGAAGGCCAGGGAGAAAAAGTGGGTCTTCAAAAAAGATTGAAAAACCTCAATGGTCTGGGTGGATCTAATGTGGAGGGGCAAGTTGTTCCAGAGCCCAGGGGCAGCCGCCGCAAAGGCTCGGACACCTCTGGTCTTAAGCCTAGTCCTGGGCATGTCCAGTAACAACTGGTCAGCCGACCTTGAGGCTCTGGCTGGGGTGTGGCTGTGTAAGAGTCCAGCCAGACCATTTAGAGCTTTAAAAACAAATGGCAGAAGCATAAAATCAACACACACACATGTTGCGTACACGTACTCATGCAACATACACACTCTTGCACACACACACACACACACACACACACACACACACGCACAAACACACTCATCCACATAGCATGCAATCTCCAGTTGGTTTGTTTTCAGGTGAAAGGATGCATCTCTCTCTCTCCTCTCTCCTCTCAAGCATTCCTCCTTATGCTTCTTTTATGCAGCTGCAGCGTTCAGTCTTTGGCTCTGCTACCTTTCCACCGTGAGGCTTACACTGTTTACGTGACTGCACTGCAGAAACACACATTTGGTCCTCATTTCCCCCAAAACTTCCTTTAAAGTTTCCCCATTAGTCCCCTGCTAATTTACTAACTTCGTTAAGTTACAAACTCGCAGACTTTTAAATTGGTGCTACCGAGTCTCTTCACAAATATCTTCCATCAGGTTACACAAATCTTTCGGTTCAAAGAAAAGTAAAGGTCACTGTTTTTCCATTGAACACGCCCCTTCAAAGAAGTGGCTTTTGTGCTGTGCTGTGGCCTGAGCTGCGCAGCGTTCTTTTTATTTCCACGTCCGTCTGGCTCGTCATCAACCGACAGACTCAAATCCCATCAAGGACATCTAAACCTTAGATTTAACTCCCCTTGTTTTGAATCTTTGATGACTCCCCTTGTTTGATGACTGAAGGCAGCCACTCTGGGTTAGGCTAGGGTTAGGGTTATCCTGGGTTAGGATTACCCAGTGTAAGAGTTAGCCAGGGTTAGCTAGGGTTAGCCAGGGTAGGGGTTAGCCAGGGTAAGGGTTAGACGTGGGTCCAGATGTCTAGAAGTGTCCCATAAACAGTGCCATAAACGGTGTCTGAAAACACAGTCTTTGGAGTGGTCAGTAGCAGGGTCCATGGTTGGCTAGTGGGCTTTCACCACTCACAAATGGAGCCATACCCCCCCTCCCCCTCTCCCCATTGATGTAGCCTGCATGGCTGTCTTCACTCGTCTCAGGACTGTTTTCTTAAGAGGTTTAAGTAGCTTGGTTTACGTCCCCACCGACGTGTGAGAGCTGACAGCTGGGGTGTGTTCTGGTCCGGGGGCTGCTCTGGTCCGGGGGCTGTTCTGGTCCGGGGGCTGCTCTGGTCCGGGGGCTGTTCTGGTCCAGGGGCTGCTCTGGTCCGGGGGCTGCTCTGGTCCGGGGGCTGTTGTGGTCCGGGGGCTGCTCTGGTCCGGGGGCTGTTGTGGTCCGGGGGCTGCTCTGGTCCGGGGGCTGTTGTGGTCCGGGGGCTGCTCTGGTCCGGGGGCTGTTGTGGTCCGGGGGCTGTTGTGGTCCGGGGGCTGCTCTGGTCCGGGGGCTGCTCTGGTCCGGGGGCTGTTCTGGTCCGGGGGCTGTTGTGGTCCGGGGGCTGTTGTGGTCCGGGGGCTGTTGTGGTCCGGGGGCTGTTGTGGTCCGGGGGCTGTTGTGGTCCGGGGGCTGTTGTGGTCCGGGGGCTGTTCTGGTCCGGGGGCTGCTCTGGTCCGGGGGCTGTTCTGTGTAGCTCTCACCGAGAAGAACTAAAGAGACCTGACGTCTGAGAGGTCCAACACGACACTGGGGCAGATAACCGACAGCCAGGCAGGGAAATGCATTTGGCCAGGTCGAGAAAGATCGTGGTCTTTGAGGGAGTGTTAGTTTTTCCACATAATGTCTGTTGACATGTATTTTGTCTGTGACAAGCAGAAATGTGCCGTTATGTTTATGCTGAGTGGTCTACTGTGTGCGCGTGTGTGTGCGTTATGTTTACGCTGAGTGGTCTACTGTGTGCGCGCGTGTGTGTGTGTTTTGCGCGTGTGTTTGCTTTTACCTCAGCCTGTCTGGACTGAGGCTGCTGGCACTGGTCCCGCGAGGAGAGAAAGCAGGAGAGCCTTGCCCAGATCTTATCTCTTGCTCTCCATCTTTCTTTGGAGTAGTAGCTTTCCTGACCCATCCTCCTCCAGAACGCAGAGCTCCAAGTGAAGAGCCAGAGTCTTTGAGCTGGCTGCGTTCTCCAGCCGGGCCCAGGACTGCGTGTATTCCAGCTCCACGGGCCTGTTAGCGGTGTACGTAACGGCACACATGGCCATTTCAAATATTTACCTAGTCGCTCAAAATGGCCCAAACCTGTGAACGAGGTGTTTGAAAAGGGGCTGCCGCCCAGTTATTTGTGAACCCAGATTAGACTCTTTAGACTTTTTTTTTGTGTGAGTGTGTGAGTGAGTGTGTGAGTGTGTGAGTGTGCGAGTATGAGTGCGAGTACGAGTGCGAGTATGAGTGCGAGTATGAGTGCGAGTGCGAGTACGAGTACGAGTGCGAGTACGAGTGTGTGTGTGTCCTCATCCTGGGAGCCCACCAGACCACACCAGGGTGGTGGAGGAGGAACCCAGGTTGGACTGGCGCACCAGGGCTCCTCTCTCTTCAAGCAGCGTTTGTGTTTCAACTACAACATCTGGTGCCTCAATGGAACTTGGATTAGAATCAGCACCCCCCCCCCCCCCCCCCCAAATGAACTGGATAATTTTATCCCAGACTGCCTCCTTCTCCTTGGCTGAGCTCCCAACTCGTGGTGAAGACTGTTTCCTCGTATGACTCTGGAGGGGGGCATGTTATAAAGTGACACCAGACTTGAACCAGATGTGTGTATCATAGGCATCCCTCCCTCCCAAGGCAGTTGGCTTCTCTGTAGTTAAAAGAGGTGTGTGTGTGTCTGTGTGTGTGTGGATGGGGGGAGTAGTTTAGCTCATACCTAGCTTGATTGCTGTTGGTCCTGTCATATCTAGCCAGCTAGCTAGGTAGCTGAGATACATCAGAGCGCAGAGCGGAAGTGCACCCGTTTGGCCGACTCCAGCTGTGTCAGACCCAGCTGCTCAACATTGATACACCACCAGTATATACTTTTTTTGAAATTTTGTCTGTCGGAAGTAGGGCTGCAAATTGTAGGCACGTTCCTGAATCGATCATTGGTTATGTTAACAATCAATCGATTAATTGTTATTAAAATACCCACATTTCCAAACAATACCAAATGCTTTTTTTTCCTTAATCAACGCATTATTACTGATTCTTTTCAGCCTAGCTAGGGATAGCTAGCCTCTAATTCAGGACCTCAAGGCTATCCTCTAATTCAGGACCTCAAGGCCAGCCGTCCTCTAATACGGGGCCTCAGGGCTATCTAGCCTCTAGTACAGCACCTCAGGGCTAGCTAGCCTCTAATACAAGACCCCAGGGTTAGCCAGCCTCTAATACAGGACCTCAGGGCTAGACAGCCTCTAATACGGGACCTCAGGGCTATCTAGCCTCTAATACAGCACCTCAGGGCTAGCTAGCCTCCTATACAGGACCTCAGGGCTAGACGGCTTCTAATACAGGACCTCAGAGATAGCCAGCCTCTGATACAGGACCTCAGAGATAGCCAGCCTCTGATACAGGACCTCATGGCTAGCCAGCCTCTAATAAAGGACCAAGCTGAAGTGGAAATCCCCTGTTGTTGTACTCATTTTTTTGCGGTCAGAAGCGTCTACTTTTAGAAGGTCTCCTTCAAAAAGAACACACACAAAATGCTGGCCTGGTTCTTGGTGAAGTGTAGTTGAACCCTGAATTTCACAATGACAGTGAATGCCTGTGTGTGGTTGTGTTTGTGTGTGTCTTTGTGTATGAGAGAGAGAGAGGGAGAGGGAGAGAGAGAGACAGAGAGGGACTGAATGAGTGAGTGAATGCTTGACTGGGAGAGTGGGAGGGAGGGGGAGAGGGAGAGAGAGAGAGAGGGGGAGAGGGAGAGAGAGAGGGAGAGGGAGAGAGAGACAGAGAGGGAGAGGGGGAGAGAGAGAGACTGAATGAGTGAATGCTTGACTGGGAGAGTGGGAGAGAGAGGGAGGGGGAGAGAGAGAGAGAGGGAGGGGGAGAGAGAGAGAGAGGGAGAGAGACGGAGAGAGACTGAATAAGTGAATGCTTGACTGGGAGAGTGGGAGAGAGAGGGAGGGAGAGAGAGAGAGAGAGAGGGAGAGAGACGGAGAGAGACTGAATAAGTGAATGCTTGACTGGGAGAGTGGGAGAGAGAGGGAGGGAGAGAGAGAGAGAGAGAGGGAGAGAGACGGAGAGAGACTGAATAAGTGAATGCTTGACTGGGAGAGTGGGAGAGAGAGGATGTGTGAGAGTGATTTAGGGAGTCTGTCCAGTCTGGTTTACAACCTCCGGCTGTCTCAGCTCCCTGTCAGAGCACTCTCTCCACAGATCAAAAGGGTCTGTTGAGGTGTGATTCTGAGTGTGTGTGTAAGTGTGTGTGTGTGTGTACGTGTGTGTGTGTGTACGTGTGTGTGTGTGTGTACGTGTGTGTGTGTGTACGTGTGTGTGTGTGTGTGTGCGTGTGTGTGTGTGTGTTGGGGGGGAGGGTGGGGTACTATGGATACACAGTATTTTTCTAATTATGTCATATCAGGAGCCGGTGCTGTCATATTGGTCTGGCGTGATGCAGTGGGAAAATCCCGAATTCCCTGTCAACTCCAATGTTAAAAGTTCACTACAAAAATCCCACTTCAAGAACCGAAACAGTCAAAATAACAGTCAAAATAATAGTCAGAATAACAGTCAGAATACACTATCGGACTTCCAAACTCATGATTGATTCTCATGACGATTGCCAGTTTTTCACCGCCGTAGCTTTGGCGTTGGAGAAATCCACGGAGGTGAATGAGCCGTAGGGAGCCGTCTCTCCATGGGGGCCTGTCCCTCTACAGGGAGACGTCTCTCCATGGGGGCCTGTCCCTCTACAGGGAGACGTCTCTCCATGGGGGCCTGTCCCTCTGCAGGGAGACGTCTCTCCATGGGGGCCTGTCCCTCTACAGGGAGACGTCTCTCCATGGGGGCCTGTCCCTCTACAGGGAGACGTCTCTCCATGGGGGCCTGTCCCTCTGCAGGGAGGCGTCTCTCCGTGGGGGCCTGTCCCTCTGCAGGGATGCGTCTCTCCATGGGGCCTGTCCCTCTGCTCCTGATCCTGCCTTCTCCAGCAGGAGGAACTCAGCCAGAGCAACACGGTCGCTCAGCGCATTCCTCGCTCCATCGCCACATCCCCTCCTCCCTCTGCCCAGAGACGAGGGGAGCCTCGCTCCATCGCCACATCCCCTCCTCCCTCTGCCCAGAGACGAGGGGAGCCTCGCTCCATCGCCACATCCCCTCCTCCCTCTGCCCAGAGACGAGGGGAGCCTCGCTCCATCGCCACATCCCCTCCTCCCTCTGCCCAGAGACGAGGGGAGCCTCGCTCCATCGCCACATCCCCTCCTCCCTCTGCCCAGAGACGAGGGGAGCCTGCGTTGTTACTGCTTCCCTTTAACCTGGTGCTCTTCTGTGGTGCTCTGCTGCTGCTGCTGTCTTCAGTGCTGTGTTGCTTTTTAGGAAACATCAAGATTCCCATTCGACGTCCAAATCACCATCAAATACATCCCATGAACTCGCGTTTTCCACCATCTTACGGGGTGGGGGGGGGTGGGGTGGGGGGGGTCTAGCACGACCTCATCCACGTCAGCTGATGTCAGTCAAGATGGCTACCTAGCGCACCAACAATAAGTGAAAGCTGTAAAAAGACTGTTAGCGCTTCCTTCTTATTTGTGTCTCATTAATTAAATCAGTCGTTCACAGTACCGTCCAACGCATATGGCTTGTGGACAATGTTGCTACGAAGTTCGTGTGCGCAAAATAGCCTAGTTTGTTATCATCGACTGGTATTGCTAGCAACGGCTAGTGGGTTTTAGCATTTTTTTCACCTTTTGTTTTCGGAATGCATTCAACTGGGACATGACATCATCTCGGGGCCCCAAATCCGGAGCTCCGATACAAAAGGAACCCAGAATAAGACCCAGCAGGCCTCAGCAGCTCAACGCTGTTCGCATCTACAGGGTAAAGCAACAAATAACCTCCTTACAGAAGCTCTGGGACCACAATCAGCCTGGCTCTCCGTGTCAGACTCACTACGCTCCAGGGCTCCGCAACCCACAAATGACATCAATAGTTATTATTAATAAATGGTGTCTGCACAAACGCTACTGTAGCCTTGGGTTTTGAGTTCCCTGCCTCCAGCAGAGAGAGGCGGAGAAAGAGAGAGAGGTTTATTAGAGTAATACCCGAGATCAATAGAGATTTTCTGTGAAGATGAACATGAGAAATTTGCTGGCGCTCCTCAGAGAGATGTGTCATCAGATAAGCTTTTAGGGCCGGTCTTCTGAGTACACTCAGCTTCAGACATGAGGGGCTGATGTAGACAACTGGCGACGCTTCTGTAGTGTGTGTGTGTGTGTGTGTGTGTGTGTGTGTGTGTGTGTGTGTGTGTGTGTGTGTGTGTGTGTGTGCGCGTGCGCTCATGCACGGGTGTGTGAGTTTGCCTGTGCACTCAGCACTGCAGCCCCAAGGTGGGGTTTAATGGACTAAGAAAACACTCTTCCACAATCATCACAGGATACTGAGTTACAGAGGGAAGAGGACCAGGCCTGGATTACACTAATGCATATTCGCCTGAAAAAAAAGCAAAAAAAGCATTTTTCTCTATTTGCACCTGGTAATTACACTCTCCCCCCTGTCTCCCTCCCTGTCTCCCCCCTGTCTCCCTCCCTGCTCCTCCCTGTCTCCCTCCCTGTCTCCCTCCCTGTCTCCCTCCCTGTCTCCCTCCCTGTCTCCCTCCCTGCTCCCCCCTGTCTCCCTCCCTGTCTCCCCCCTGTCTCCCTCCCTGTCTCCCCCCTGTCTCCCTCCCTGTCTCCCTCCCTGTCTCCCTCCCTGTCTCCCTCCCTATCTCCCTCCCTGTCCCCCCTGTCTCCCTCCCTGCTCCTCCCTGTCTCCTCCCTGTCTCCCTCCCTGTCTCCCTCCCTGCTCCTCCCTGTCTCCCTCCCTGCTCCTCCCTGTCTCCCTCCCTGTCTCCTCCCTGTCTCCCTCCCTGTCTCCCTCCCTGTCTCCCTCCCTGCTCCTCCCTGTCTCCCTCCCTGCTCCTCCCTGTCTCCCTCCCTGTCTCCCCCCTGTCTCCCTCCCTGTCTCCCTCCCTGTCTCCTCCCTGTCTCCCTCCCTGCTCCCCCCCTGTCTCCCCCCGTCTCCCTCCCTGTCTCCCTCCCTGTCTCCCTCCCTGTCTCCCTCCCTGTCTCCCTCCCTGCTCCTCCCTGTCTCCCCCCTGTCTCCCTCCCTGTCTCCCTCCCTGCTCCTCCCTGTCTCCCTCCCTGTCTCCCTCCCTGCTCCTCCCTGTCTCCCTCCCTGTCTCCTCCCTGTCTCCCTCCCTGTCTCCCTCCCTGTCTCCCTCCCTGCTCCTCCCTGTCTCCCCCCTGTCTCCCTCCCTGTCTCCCTCCCTGTCTCCTCCCTGTCTCCCTCCCTGCTCCCCCCCTGTCTCCCCCCGTCTCCCTCCCTGCTCCTCCCTGTCTCCCCCCTGTCTCCCTCCCTGTCTCCCTCTCCGTCTCCCTCCCTGTCTCCTCCCTGTCTCCCTCTCTGTCTCCCTCTCTGTCTCCCTCCCTGTCTCCCCCCGTCTCCCTCCCCGTCTCCCTCCTTGTCTCCCTCCCCGTCTCCCTCCCCGTCTCCCTCCCTGTCTCCCTCCCCGTCTCCCTCCTTGTCTCCCTCCCTGTCTCCCCCCTTCTCCCTCCCTGTCTCCCCCCGTCTCCCTCCCTGTCTCCCTCCCTGTCTCCTCCCTGTCTCCCTCCCTGTCTCCCTCCCTGCTCCTCCCTGTCTCCTCCCCGTCTCCCTCCCCGTCTCCCTCCCCGTCTCCCTCCCCGTCTCCCTCCCCGTCTCCCTCCCCGTCTCCCTCCCCGTCTCCCTCCCTGTCTCCCTCCCTGTCTCCCTCCCTGTCCCCCCCCTGTCCCCCCCCTGTCTCCCTCCCTGCTCCTCCCTGTCTCCCTCCCTGTCTCCCTCCCTGTCTCCCTCCCTGCTCCTCCCTGTCTCCCTCCCTGTCTCTCTCCCTGTCTCCCCCCTGTCTCCCTCCCTGCTCCTCCCTCCCTGCTCCCTCCCTGCTCCTCCCTGTCTCCCTCCCTGTCTCCCTCCCCGTCTCCCTCCCCGTCTCCCTCCCCGTCTCCCTCCCCGTCTCCCTCCCCGTCTCCCTCCCTGTCTCCCTCCCTGTCTCCCCCCCTTCTCCCTCCCTGTCTCCCCCCGTCTCCCTCCCTGTCTCCCTCCCTGTCTCCTCCCTGTCTCCCTCCCTATCTCCCTCCCTGTCCCCCCTGTCTCCCTCCCTGCTCCTCCCTGTCTCCTCCCTGTCTCCCTCCCTGTCTCCCTCCCTGTCTCCCTCCCTGCTCCTCCCTGTCTCCCTCCCTGCTCCTCCCTGTCTCCCTCCCTGTCTCCTCCCTGTCTCCCTCCCTGTCTCCCTCCCTGTCTCCCTCCCTGCTCCTCCCTGTCTCCCTCCCTGCTCCTCCCTGTCTCCCTCCCTGTCTCCCCCCTGTCTCCCTCCCTGTCTCCCTCCCTGTCTCCTCCCTGTCTCCCTCCCTGCTCCCCCCCTGTCTCCCCCCGTCTCCCTCCCTGTCTCCCTCCCTGTCTCCCTCCCTGTCTCCCTCCCCGTCTCCCTCCCCGTCTCCCTCCCTGTCTCCCTCCCTGTCTCCCTCCCCGTCTCCCTCCCTGTCTCCCTCCCTGTCTCCCTCCCTGTCTCCCTCCCTGTCTCCCCCCTGTCTCCCTCCCTGTCTCCCTCCCTGCTCCTCCCTGTCTCCCTCCCTGTCTCCCTCCCTGCTCCTCCCTGTCTCCCTCCCTGTCTCCTCCCTGTCTCCCTCCCTGTCTCCCTCCCTGTCTCCCTCCCTGCTCCTCCCTGTCTCCCTCCCTGCTCCTCCCTGTCTCCCTCCCTGTCTCCCCCCTGTCTCCCTCCCTGTCTCCCTCCCTGTCTCCTCCCTGTCTCCCTCCCTGCTCCCCCCCTGTCTCCCCCCGTCTCCCTCCCTGCTCCTCCCTGTCTCCCCCCTGTCTCCCTCCCTGTCTCCCTCTCCGTCTCCCTCCCTGTCTCCTCCCTGTCTCCCTCTCTGTCTCCCTCTCTGTCTCCCTCCCTGTCTCCCCCCGTCTCCCTCCCCGTCTCCCTCCTTGTCTCCCTCCCTGTCTCCCCCCTTCTCCCTCCCTGTCTCCCCCCGTCTCCCTCCCTGTCTCCCTCCCTGTCTCCTCCCTGTCTCCCTCCCTGTCTCCCTCCCTGCTCCTCCCTGTCTCCTCCCCGTCTCCCTCCCCGTCTCCCTCCCCGTCTCCCTCCCCGTCTCCCTCCCCGTCTCCCTCCCCGTCTCCCTCCCCGTCTCCCTCCCTGTCTCCCTCCCTGTCTCCCTCCCTGTCTCCCCCCTGTCTCCCTCCCTGCTCCTCCCTGTCTCCCTCCCTGTCCCCCCCCTGTCCCCCCCCTGTCCCCTCCCTGCTCCTCCCTGTCTCCCTCCCTGTCTCCCTCCCTGTCTCCCTCCCTGCTCCTCCCTGTCTCCCTCCCTGTCTCTCTCCCTGTCTCCCCCCTGTCTCCCTCCCTGCTCCTCCCTCCCTGCTCCCTCCCTGCTCCTCCCTGTCTCCCTCCCTGTCTCCCTCCCCGTCTCCCTCCCCGTCTCCCTCCCCGTCTCCCTCCCCGTCTCCCTCCCTGTCTCCCCCCTTCTCCCTCCCTGTCTCCCCCCGTCTCCCTCCCTGTCTCCCTCCCTGTCTCCTCCCTGTCTCCCTCCCTGTCTCCCTCCCTGCTCCTCCCTGTCTCCTCCCCGTCTCCCTCCCTGTCTCCCTCCCCGTCTCCCTCCCCGTCTCCCTCCCCGTCTCCCTCCCCGTCTCCCTCCCTGTCTCCCTCCCTGTCTCCCTCCCTGTCTCCCCCCTGTCTCCCTCCCTGCTCCTCCCTGTCTCCCTCCCTGTCCCCCCCCTGTCCCCCCCCTGTCTCCCTCCCTGCTCCTCCCTGTCTCCCTCCCTGTCTCCCCCCTGTCTCCCTCCCTGCTCCTCCCTGTCTCCCTCCCTGTCTCCCTCCCTGCTCCTCCCTGCTCCTCCCTGTCTCCCTCCCTGTCTCTCTCCCTGTCTCCCTCCCTGTCTCCCTCC